>NW_025956684.1:0-40029 GCF_023159225.1 Perognathus longimembris pacificus | reverse complement strand
TGAGGGAACAGAGAAAAAAGCTCATTTAGGACCTGCACTTACGAAGGGTTAGGCAGCTGTATATCATGGAGTAAACCTTCTGAGAATAAAAACAGCTGGAGCTTGTTAAGGTAATTACACAGGGGAAAGGATAATGTACTGGGAATTCCTCAGAAGAATCTCATTTGTGGTGAGGGGAGAGACATAAAAGCTCATTTAGGAACGACATGAACATGCTGCGTAGGTAGCTGTTTATCAGTAAATATCTCCACTGAGATTAAGAAAAGCAGTAGCTTAATAAATTAAGTACTTCCTGGTATGGTTACTGTACTGGTAACTCCCCAAAATAATCTGGATTGTGGTGAGGCAAAAGAGAAAAAAGCTCATTTAGGACCTGCACTTACGAAGGTGGTAGGCAGCTGTATATCAGGGAGTAAAGCTTCTGAGAATAAAAACAGCTGGAGCTTGTTAAGGTAATTACACAGGGGAAAGGATAATGTACTGGGAACTCCTCAGAAGAATCTGATTTGTGTTGAGGGGAGAGAGATAAAAGCTCATTTAGGAACGACATGAACATGCTGCGTAGGTAGCTGTTTATCAGTAAATATCTCCACTGAGATTAAGAAAAAGAGTAGCTTAATAAATTAAGTACTTCCTGGTATGGTTACTGTACTGGTAACTCCCCAAAAGAATCTGGATTGTGGTGAGGGAACAGAGAAAAAAGCTCATTTAGGACCTGCACTTACGAAGGGGGTAGGCAGCTGTATATCAGGGACTAAACCTTCTGAGAATAAAAACAGCTGGAGCTTGTTAAGGTAATTACACAGGGGAAAGGATAATGTACTGGGAACAATTCAGAACAATATGATTTGTGGTGAGGGGAGAGAGATAAAAGCTCATTTAGAAACGACATGACATGCTGCGTAGGTAGCTGTTTATCAGTAAATATCTCCACTGAGATTAAGAAAAGCAGTAGCTTGATAAATTAAGTACTTCCTGGTATGGTTACTGTACTGGTCAATCCCCAAAAGAATCTGGATTGAGGTGAGGGAACAGAGAAAAAAGCTCATTTAGGACCTGCACTTAGGAAGGGGGTAGGCAGCTGTATATCAGGGAGTAAACCTTCTGAGAATAAAAACAGCTGGAGATTGTTAAGGTAAATACACAAGGGAAAGGATAATGTACTG
The DNA here is from genome assembly GCF_023159225.1 of Perognathus longimembris pacificus. NCBI lineage: Eukaryota > Metazoa > Chordata > Mammalia > Rodentia > Heteromyidae > Perognathus > Perognathus longimembris. Next base: position 38,863 of record NW_025956684.1, on the reverse strand, counting down.
GGAACTCCTCAGAAGAATCTGATTTGAGGTGAAGGGAGAGAGATAAAAGCTCATTTACGAACGACATGAACATGCTGCGTACGTAGCTGTTTATCAGAAAATATCTCCACTGAGATTAAGAAAAGCAGTAGCTTAATAAATTAAGTACTTCCCGGTATGGTTACTGTACTGGTCACTTCACAAAAGAATCTGGATTGTGGTGAGGGAACAGAGAAAAAAGCTCATTTAGGACCTGCACTTACGAAGGGGGTAGAGAGCTGTATATCAGGGAGTAAACCTTCTGAGAATAAAAACAGCTGGAGCTAGTTAAGGTAATTACACAGGGGAAAGGATAATGTACAGGGAACTCCTCAGAAGAATCTGATTCGTGGTGAGGGGAGAGAGATAAAAGCTCATTTAGGAACGACATGAACATGCTGCGTACGTAGCTGTTTATCAGTAAATATCTCCACTGAGATTAAGAAAAGCAGTATCTTAATAAATTAAGTACCTCCTGGTATGGTTACTGTACTGGTCATTCCACAAAAGAATCTGGATTGTGGTGAGGGAACAGAGAAAAAAGCTCATTTATGACCTACATTATGAAGGGGGTAGGCAGCTGTATATCAGGGAGTAAACCTTCTGAGAATAAAAACAGCTGGAGCTTGTTAAGGTAATTACACAGGCGAAAGGATAATGTACTGGGAACTCCTCAGAAGAATCTGATTTGTGGTGAGTGGAAAGAGACAAAAGCTCATTTAGGAAAGACATGAACATGCTGCGTAGGTAGCTGTTTATCAGTAAATATCTCCACTGAGATTAAGAAAAGCAGTAGCTTAATAAATTAAGTACTTCCTGGTATGGTTACTATACTGGTAACTCTCCAAAGAATCTGGATTGTGGTGAGGGAACAGAGAAAAAAGCTCATTTAGGACCTGCACTTTCGAAGGGGGGTAGGCAGCTGTATATCAGGGAGTAAACCTTCTGAGAATAAAAACAGCTGGAGCTTGTTAAGGTAATTACACAGGGGAAAGGATAATGTACTGGGAACTCCTCAGAAGAATCTGATCCGTGGTGAGGGGAGAGAGATAAAAGCTCATTTAGAACGACATGGACATGCTGCGAAGGTAGCTGTTTATCAGTAAATATCTACACTGAGATTAAGAAAAGCAGTAGCTTAATAAATTAAGTACTTCCTGGTATGGTTACTGTACTGGTCACTCCCCAAAAGAATCTGGATTGTGGTGAGGGAACAGAGAAAAAAGCACATTTAGGACCTGCACTTACGAAGGGGGTAGGCAGCTGGATATCAGGGAGTAAACCTTCTGAGAATAAAAACAGCTGGAGCTTGTTAAGGTAATTACACAGGGGAAAGGATAATGTACTGGGAACATATCAGAAGAATCTGATTTGTGGTGAGGGGAGAGAGATAAAAGCACATTTAGGAACGACAAGGACATGCTGCGTAGGTAGCTGTTTATCAGTAAATATCTCCACTGAGATTAAGAAAAGCAGTAGCTTAATAAATTAAGTACATCCTGGTATGGTTACTGTACTGGTAACTCCCCAAAAGAATCTGGATTGTGGTGAGGGAACAGAGAAAAAAGCTCATTTAGGACCTGCACTTTCGAAGGGGGTAGGCATCTGTATATCAGGGAGTAAACCTTCTGAGAATAAAACTGCTGGAGCTTGTTAAGGTAATTACACAGGGGAAAGGAAAATGTACTGGGAACTCCTCAGAAGAATCTGATTTGTGGTGAGGGGAGAGAGATAAAAGCTCATTTAGGAACGACATGAACATGCTGCGTAGGTAGCTGTTTATCAGGAAATATCTCCACTGAGATTAAGAAAAGCAGTAGCTTAATAAATTAAGTACTTCCTGGTATGGTTACTGTACTGGTAACTCCCCAAAAGAATCTGGATTGTGGTGAGGGAACAGAGAAAAAAGCTCATTTAGCACCTGCACTTACGAAGGGGTAGGCAGCTGTATATCAGGGAGTAAACCTTCTGAGAATAAAAACAGCTGGAGCTTGTTAAGGTAATTAAACAGGGGAAAGGATAATTTACTGGGAACAATTCTGAACAATCTGATTTGTGGTGAGGGGAGAGAGATAAAAGCTCATTTAGGAACGACAAGGACATGCTGCGTAGGTAGCTGTTTATCAGTAAATATCTCCACTGAGATTAAGAAAACCAGTAGCTTAATAAATTAAGTACTTCCTGGTATGGTTACTGTACTGGTAACTCCCCAAAAGAATCTGTATTGTGGTGAGGGAACAGAGAAAAAAGCTCATTTAGACCTGCACTTTCGAAGGGGGTAGGCAGCTGTATATCAGGGAGTAAACCTTCTGAGAATAAAAACAGCTGGAGCTTGTTAAGGTAATTACACAGGGAAAGGATAATGTACTGGGAACTCCTCAGAAGAATCTGATTTGTTGTGAGGGGAGAGAGATAAAAGCTCATTTAGGAACGACATGAACATGCTGCGTAGGTAGCTGTTTATCAGTAAATATCTCCACTGAGATTAAGAAAAGCAGTAGCTTAATAAATTAAGTACTTCCTGGTATGGTTACTGTACTGGTAACTCCCCAAAATAATCTGGATTGTGGTGAGGCAAAAGAGAAAAAAGCTCATTTAGGACCTGCACTAACGAAAGGGATAGGCAGCTTATATCAGGGAGTAAACCTTCTGAGAATAAAAACAGCTGGAGCTTGTTAAGGTAATTACACAGTGGAAAGGATAATGTACTGGGAACTCCTCAGAAGAATCTGATTTGTCGTGAGGGGAGAGAGATAAAAGCTCATTTAGGAACGACATGAACGTGCTGCGTAGGTAGCTGTTTATCAGTAAATATCTCCACTGAGATTAAGAAAAGCAGTAGCTTAATAAATGAAGTACTTCCTGGTATGGTTACTGTACTGGTAACTCCCCAAAAGAATCTGGATTGTGGTGAGGGAACAGAGAAAAAAGGTCATTTAAGACCTGCATTTACGAAGGGTTAGGCAGCTGTATATCACGGAGTAAACCTTCTGAGAATAAAAACAGCTGGAGCTTGTTAAGGTAATTACACAGGGGAAAGGATAATGTACTGGGAATTCCTCAGAAGAATCTCATTTGTGGTGAGGGGAGAGACATAAAAGCTCATTTAGGAACGACATGAACATGCTGCGTAGGTAGCTGTTTATCAGTAAATATCTCCACTGAGATTAAGAAAAGCAGTAGCTTAATAAATTAAGTACTTCCTGGTATGGTTACTGTACTGGTAACTCCCCAAAATAATCTGGATTGTGGTGAGGCAAAAGAGAAAAAAGCTCATTTAGGACCTGCACTTACGAAGGTGGTAGGCAGCTGTATATCAGGGAGTAAAGCTTCTGAGAATAAAAACAGCTGGAGCTTGTTAAGGTAATTACACAGGGGAAATGATAATGTACTTGGAACTCCTCAGAAGAATCTGATTTGTGTTGAGGGGAGAGAGATAAAAGCTCATTTAGGAACGACATGAACATGCTGCGTAGGTAGCTGTTTATCAGTAAATATCTCCACTGAGATTAAGAAAAAGAGTAGCTTAATAAATTAAGTACTTCCTTGTATGGTTACTGTACTGGTAACTCCCCAAAAGAATCTGGATTGTGGTGAGGGAACAGAGAAAAAAGCTCATTTAGGACCTGCACTTACGAAGGGGGTAGGCAGCTGTATATCAGGGAGTAAACCTTCTGAGAATAAAAACAGCTGGAGCTTGTTAAGGTAATTACACAGGGGAAAGGATAATGTACTGGGAACAATTCAGAACAATATGATTTGTGGTGAGGGGAGAGAGATAAAAGCTCATTTAGGAACGACATGACATGCTGCGTAGGTAGCTGTTTATCAGTAAATATCTCCACTGAGATTAAGAAAAGCAGTAGCTTGATAAATTAAGTACTTCCTGGTATGGTTACTGTACTGGTCAATCTCCAAAAGAATCTGGATTGTGGTGAGGGAACAGAGAAAAAAGCTCATTTAGGACCTGCAATTACGAAGGGGGTAGAGAGCTGTATATCAGGGAGTAAACCTTCTGAGAATAAAAACAGCTGGAGCTAGTTAAGGTAATTACACAGGGGAAAGGATAATGTACAGGGAACTCCTCAGAAGAATCTGATTCGTGGTGAGGGGAGAGAGATAAAAGCTCATTTAGGAACGACATGAACATGCTGCGTACGTAGCTGTTTATCAGTAAATATCTCCACTGAGATTAAGAAAAGCAGTATCTTAATAAATTAAGTACCTCCTGGTATGGTTACTGTACTGGTCATTCCACAAAAGAATCTGGATTGTGGTGAGGGAACAGAGAAAAAAGCTCATTTAGGACCTACATTATGAAGGGGGTAGGCAGCTGTATATCAGGGAGTAAACCTTCTGAGAATAAAAACAGCTGGAGCTTGTTAAGGTAATTACACAGGCGAAAGGATAATGTACTGGGAACTCCTCAGAAGAATCTGATTTGTGGTGAGTGGAAAGAGACAAAAGCTCATTTAGGAAAGACATGAACATGCTGCGTAGGTAGCTGTTTATCAGTAAATATCTCCACTGAGATTAAGAAAAGCAGTAGCTTAATAAATTAAGTACTTCCTGGTATGGTTACTATACTGGTAACTCTCCAAAGAATCTGGATTGTGGTGAGGGAACAGAGAAAAAAGCTCATTTAGGACCTGCACTTTCGAAGGGGGTAGGCAGCTGTATATCAGGGAGTAAACCTTCTGAGAATAAAAACAGCTGGAGTTTGTTAAGGTAATTACACAGGGGAAAGGATAATGTACTGGGAACTCCTCAGAAGAATCTGATCCGTGGTGAGGGGAGAGAGATAAAAGCTCATTTAGGAACGACATGGACATGCTGCGAAGGTAGCTGTTTATCAGTAAATATCTACAATGAGATTAAGAAAAGCAGTAGCTTAATAAATTAAGTACTTCCTGGTATGGTTACTGTACTGGTCACTCCCCAAAAGAATCTGGATTGTGGTGAGGGAACAGAGAAAAAAGCACATTTAGGACCTGCACTTACGAAGGGGGTAGGCAGCTGGATATCAGGGAGTAAACCTTCTGAGAATAAAAACAGCTGGAGCTTGTTAAGGTAATTACACAGGGGAAAGGATAATGTACTGGGAACATATCAGAAGAATCTGATTTGTGGTGAGGGGAGAGAGATAAAAGCACATTTAGGAACGACAAGGACATGCTGCGTAGGTAGCTGTTTATCAGTAAATATCTCCACTGAGATTAAGAAAAGCAGTAGCTTAATAAATTAAGTACATCCTGGTATGGTTACTGTACTGGTAACTCCCCAAAAGAATCTGGATTGTGGTGAGGGAACAGAGAAAAAAGCTCATTTAGGACCTGCACTTTCGAAGGGGGTAGGCATCTGTATATCAGGGAGTAAACCTTCTGAGAATAAAAACTGCTGGAGCTTGTTAAGGTAATTACACAGGGGAAAGGAAAATGTACTGGGAACTCCTCAGAAGAATCTGATTTGTGGTGAGGGGAGAGAGATAAAAGCTCATTTAGGAACGACATGAACATGCTGCGTAGGTAGCTGTTTATCAGGAAATATCTCCACTGAGATTAAGAAAAGCAGTAGCTTAATAAATTAAGTACTTCCTGGTATGGTTACTGTACTGGTAACTCCCCAAAAGAATCTGGATTGTGGTGAGGGAACAGAGAAAAAAGCTCATTTAGCACCTGCACTTACGAAGGGGGTAGGCAGCTGTATATCAGGGAGTAAACCTTCTGAGAATAAAAACAGCTGGAGCTTGTTAAGGTAATTAAACAGGGGAAAGGATAATTTACTGGGAACAATTCTGAACAATCTGATTTGTGGTGAGGGGAGAGAGATAAAAGCTCATTTAGGAACGACAAGGTCATGCTGCGTAGGTAGCTGTTTATCAGTAAATATCTCCACTGAGATTAAGAAAACCAGTAGCTTAATAAATTAAGTACTTCCTGGTATGGTTACTGTACTGGTAACTCCCCAAAATAATCTGGATTGTGGTGAGGGAACAGAGAAAAAGCTCATTTAGGACCTGCACTTACGAAGGGGGTAGGCAGCTGTATATCAGGGAGTAAACCTTCTGAGAATAAAAACAGCTGGAGCTTGTTAAGGTAATTACACAGGGGAAAGGATAATGTACTGGGACCTCCTCAGAAGAATCTGATTTGTTGTGAGGGGAGAGAGATGAAAGCTCATTTAGGAACGACATGAACATGCTGCGTAGGTAGCTGTTTGTCAGTAAATATCTCCACTGAGATTAAGAAAAGCAGTAGCTTAATAAATTAAGTACTTACTGGTATCGTTACTGTACTGGTAACTCCCCAAAAGAATCTGGATTGTGGTGAGGGAACAGAGAAAAAAGCTCATTTAGGACCTGCACTTACGAAGGGGGTAGGCAGCTGTATATCAGGGAGTAAACCTTCTGAGAATAAAAACAGCTGGAGCTTGTTAAGGTAATTACACAGGGGAAAGGATAATGTACTGGGAACTCCTCAGAAGAATCTGATTTGTGGTGAGGGGAGAGAGATAAAAGCTCATTTAGGAACCACATGAACATGCTGCGTAGGTAGCTGTTTAGCAGTAAATATCTCCATTGAGATTACGAAAAGCACTAGCTTAATAAATTAAGTACTTCCTGGTATGGTTACTGTACTGGTAACTCCCCAAAAGAATCTGGATTGTGGTGAGGAAACAGAGAAAAAACCTCATTTAGGACCTGCACTTATGAAGGGGATAGGCAGCTGTATATCAGGGAGTAAACCTTCTGAGAATAAAAACAGCTGGAGCTTGTTAAGGTAATTACACAGGGGAAAGGATAATGTACTGGGAACTCCACAGAAGAATCTGATTTGTGGTGAGGGGAGAGAGATAAAAGCTCATTTAGGAACGACATGAACATGCTGCGTAGGTAGCTGTTTATCAGTAAATATCTCCACTGAGATTAAGAAAAGCAGTAGCTTAATAAATTAAGTACTTCCTGGTATGGTTACTGTACTGGTCACTCCACAAAAGACTCTGGATTGTGGTGAGGGAGCAGAGAAAAAACTCATTTAGGACCTGCACTTAGGAAGGTGGTAGGCAGCTTTATATCAGGGAGTAAACCTTCTGAGAATAAAAACAGCTGGAGCTTGTTAAGGTAATTACACAGGTGAAAGGATAATGTACTGGGAACTCCTCAGAAGAATCTGATTCGTGGTGAGGGGAGAGAGATAAAAGCTCATTTAGGAACGACATGGACATCCTGCGTACGTAGCTGTTTATCAGTAAATATCTCCACTGAGATTAAGAAAAGCAGTAGCTTAATAAATTAAGCACTTCCTGGTATGGTTACTGTACTGGTAACTCCCCAAAAGAATCTGGATTGTGGTGAGGGAACCGGGAAAAAAGCTCATTTAGGACATGTACTTACGAAGGGGGTAGGCAGCTGTATATCAGGGAGTAAACCTTCTGAGAATAAAAACAGCTGGAGCTTGTTAAGGTAATTACACAGGGGAAAGGATAATGTACTGGGAACTCCACAGAAGAATCTGATTTGTGGTGAGGGGAGAGAGATAAAAGCTCATTTAGGAACGACATGAACATGCTGCGTAGGTAGCTGTTTATCAGTAAATATCTCCACTGAGATTAAGAAAAGCAGTAGCTTAATAAATTAAGTACTTCCTGGTATGGTTACTGTACTGGTCACTCCACAAAAGAATCTGGATTGTGGTGAGGGAGCAGAGAAAAAACTCATTTAGGACCTGCACTTAGGAAGGTGGTAGGCAGCTTTATATCAGGGAGTAAACCTTCTGAGAATAAAAACAGCTGGAGCTTGTTAAGGTAATTACACAGGTGAAAGGATAATGTACTGGGAACTCCTCAGAAGAATCTGATTCGTGGTGAGGGGAGAGAGATAAAAGCTCATTTAGGAACGACATGGACATCCTGCGTACGTAGCTGTTTATCAGTAAATATCTCCACTGAGATTAAGAAAAGCAGTAGCTTAATAAATTAAGCACTTCCTGGTATGGTTACTGTACTGGTAACTCCCCAAAAGAATCTGGATTGTGGTGAGGGAACAGAGAGAAAAGCTCATTTAGGACCTGCACTTACGAAGGGGGTAGACAGCTGTATAATAGGGAGTAAACCTTCTGAGAATAAAAACAGCTGGAGCTTGTTAAGGTAATTACACAGGGGAAAGGATAATGTACTGGGAACTCCTCAGAAGAATCTGATTCGTGGTGAGGGGAGAGAGATAAAAGCTCATTTAGGAACGACATGGACATCCTGCGTACGTAGCTGTTTATCAGTAAATATCTCCACTGAGATTAAGAAAAGCAGTAGCTTAATAAATTAAGTAATTCCTGGTATGGTTACTCTACTGGTCACTCCACAAAAGAATCTGGATCGTGGTGAGGGAACAGAGAAAAAAGCTCATTTAGGACCTGCACTTACGAAGGGGGTAGGCAGCTGTATATCAGGGAGTAAATCTTCTGAGAATAAAAAAAGCTGGAGATTGTTAAGGTAATTACACAGGGGAAAGGATAATGTACTGTGAACTCCTCAGAAGAATCTGATTTGTGGTGAGGGGAGAGAGATAAAAGCTCATTAAGAACGACATGAACATGCTGCGTATGTAGCTGTTTATCAGTAAATATCTCCACTGAGATTAAGAAAAGCAGTAGCTTAATAAATTAAGTACTTCCTGGTATGGTTACTGTACTGGGAACTCCCCAAAAGAATCTGGATTGTGGTGAGGGAACAGAGAAAAAAGCTCATTTAGGACCTGCACTTTCGAAGGGGTACGCAGCTGTATATCAGGGAGTAAACCTTCTGAGAATAAAAACAGCTGGAGCTTGTTAAGGTAATTAGACAGGGGAAAGGATAATGTAGTGGGAACCCCTCAGAAGAATCTGATTTGTGGTGAGGGGAGAGAGATAAAAGCTCATTTAGGAACGACATGAACATGCTGCGTAGGTAGCTGTTTATCAGTAAATATCTCCACTGAGATTAAGAAAAGCAGTAGCTTAATAAATTAAGTACTTCCTGGTATGGTTACTGTACTGGTAACTCCCCAAAAGAATCTGGATTGTGGTGAGGGAACAGAGAAAATTGCTCATTTAGGACCTGCACTTACCAAGGGGGTAGGCAGCTGTATATCAGGGAGTAAACCTTCTGAGAATAAAGACAGCTGGAGCTTGTTAAGGTAATTACGCAGGGGAAAGGATAATGTACTGGGACCTCCTCAGAAGAATCTGATTTTTGGTGCGGGGATAGAGATAAAAGCACATTTAGGAACGACATGAACATGCTGCGTAGGTAGCTGTTTATCAGTAAATATCTCCACTGAGATTAAGAAAAGCAGTAGCTTAATAAATTAAGTACTTCCTGGTATGGATACTGTACTGGTAACTCCCCAAAAGAATCTGGATTGTGGTGAGGGAACAGAGATAAAAGCTCATTTAGGACATGCACTTACGAAGGGGGTAGGCCGCTGTATATCAGAGAGTAAACCTTTTGAGAATAAAAACAGCTGGAGATTGTTAAGGTAATTACACAGGGGAAAGGAAAATGTACTGGGAACTCCTCAGAAGAATCTGATTCCTGCTGAGGGGAGAGAGATAAAAGCTCATTTAGGAATGACATGAACATGCTGCGTAGGTAGCTGTTTATCAGTAAATATCTCCACTGACATAAGAAAAGCAGTAGCTTAATAAATTAAGTACTTCCTGGTATGGTTACTGTACTGGTAACTCCCCAAAAGAATCTGGATTGTGGTGAGGGAACAGAGAAAAAAGCTCATTTAGGACCTGCACTTACGAAGGGGGTAGGCAGCTGTATATCAGGGAGTAAACCTTCTGAGAATAAAAACAACCGGAGCTTGTTAAGGTAATTACACAGGGGAAAGGATAATATACTGGGAACAATTAAGAAGAATCTGATTTGTGGTGAGGGGAGAGAGATAAAAGCTCATTTAGGAACGACATGAACATGCTGCGTAGGTAGCTGTTTATCAGTAAATATCTCCACTGAGATTAAGAAAAGCAGTAGCTTAATAAATTAAGTACTTCCTGGTATGGTTACTGTACTGGTAACTCCCCAATAGAATCTGGATTGTGGTGAGGGAACAGAGAAAAAAGCTCATTAAGACCTGCACTTACGAAGGGGTTAGGCAGCTTATATCAGGGAGTAAACCTTCTGAGAATAAAAACAGCTGGAGCTTGTTAAGGTAATTACCTAGGGGAAAGGGTAATGTACCGGGAACTCCTCAGAAGAATCTGATTTGTGGTGAGGGGAGAGAGATAAAAGCTCATTTAGGCACGAGAGGAACATGCTGCGTACATAGCTGTTTATCAGTAAATATCTCCACTGAGATTAAGAAAAGCAGTAGCTTAATAAATTAAGTACTTCCTGGTATGGTTACTGTACTGGTAACTCCCCAAAAGAATCTGGATTGTGGTGAGGGAACAGAGAAAAAAGCTCATTTAGGACCTGCACTTACGAAGGGGGTAGGCAGCTGTATATCAGGGAGTAAACCTTCTGAGAATAAAAACAGCTGTTGCTTGTTAAGGTAATTACACAGGAAAAAGGATAATGTACTGGGAACTCCTCAGAAGAATCTCATTTTTTTTGAGGGGAGAGAGATAAAAGCTCATTTAGGAACGACATGAACATGTTGCGTAGGTAGCTGTTTATCAGTAAATATCTCCACTGAGATTAAGAAAAAGAGTAGCTTAATAAATTAAGTACTTCCTGGTATGGTTACTGTACTGGTAACTCCCCAAAAGAATCTGGATTGTGGTGAGGGAACAGAGAAAAAAGCTCATTTAGGACCTGCACTTACGAAGGGGGTAGGCAGCTGTATATCAGGGAGTAAACCTTCTGAGAATAAAAACAGCTGGAGCTTGTAAAGGTAATTACACAGGGGAAAGGATAATGTACTGGGAACTCCTCAGAAGAATCTCATTTGTCGTGAGGGGAGAGAGATAAAAGCTCATTTCTGAACGACATGAACATGCTGCGTATGTAGCTGTTTATCAGTAAATATCTCCACTGAGATTAAGAAAAGCAGTAGCTTAATAAATTAAGTACTTCCTGGTATGTTGACTGTACTGATAACTCCCCAAAAGAATCTGGATTGTGGTGAGGGAACAGAGAAAATAGCTCATTTAGGACCTGCACATACGAAGGGGGTAGGCAGCTGTATATCAGGGAGTAAATCTTCTGAGAATAAAAACAGCTGGAGCTTGTTAAGGTAATTACACAGGGGAAAGGATAATGTACTGGGAACTACTCAGAAGAATCTGATTTGTGGTGAGGGGAGAGAGATAAAAGTTCATTTAGGAACGACAGGAACATGTTGCGTAGGTAGCTGTTTATCAGTAAATATCTCCACTGAGATTAAGAAAAGCAGTAGCTTAATAAATTAAGAAATTCCTGGTATGGTTACTGTACTGGTAACTCACCAAAAGAATCTGGATTGTGGTGAGGGAACAGATTAAAGAGCTCATTTAGGACCTGCACTTACGAAGGGGGTAGGCAGCTGTATATCAGGGAGTAAATCTTCTGAGAATAAAAACAGCTGGAGCTTGTTAAGGTAATTACACAGGGGAAAAGATAATGTACTAGGAACTCCTCAGAAGTATCTGATTTGTGGTGAGGGGAGAGAGATAAAAGCTCATTTAGGAACGACTTGAACATGCTGCGTAGGTAGCTGTTTATCAGTAAATATCTCCACTGAGATTAAGAAAAGCAGTAACTTAATAAATTAGGTACTTCCTGGTATGGGTACTGTACTGGTAACTCCCCAAAAGAATCTGGATTGTGGTGAGGGAACCGAGAAAAAAGAACATTTAGGACCTGCACTAACGAAGGGGTGGGGCAGCTGTATATCAGGGAGTAAACCTTCTGAGAATAAAAACAGCTGGAGCTTGTTAAGGTAATTACACAGGGGAAAGGATAATGTACTGGGAACTCCTCAGAAGAATCTGATTTGTGGTGAGGGGAGAGAGATAAAAGCTCATTTAGGAACGACATGAACATGCTGCGTAGGTAGCTGTTTATCAGTAAATATCTCCACTGAGATTAAGAAAAAGAGTAGCTTAATAAATTAAGTACTTCCTGGTATGGTTACTGTACTGGTAACTACCCAAAAGAATCTGGATTGTGGTGAGGGAAGAGAGAAAAAAGCTCATTTAGGACCTGCACTTACGAAGGGGGTAGGCAGCTGTATATCAGGGAGTAAACCTTCTGAGAATAAAAACAGCTGGAGCTTGTTAAGGTAATTACACAGGGGAAAGGATAATGTACTGGGAAATCCTCAGAAGAATCTCATTTGTCGTGAGGGGAGAGAGATAAAAGCTCATTTCTGAACGACATGAACATGCTGCGTAGGTAGCTGTTTATCAGTAAATATCTCCACTGAGATTAAGAAAAGCAGAAGCTTAATAAATTAAGTACTTCCTGGTATGTTTACTGTACTGATAACTCCCCAAAAGAATCTGGATTGTGGTGAGGGAACAGAGAAAAAAGCTCATTTAGGACCTGCACCTACGAAGGGGGTAGGCAGCTGTATATCAGGGAGTAAACCTTCTGAGAATAAAAACAGCTGGAGCTTGTTAAGGTAATTACACAGGGGAAAGGATAATGTACTGGGAACTCCTCAGAAGAATCTGATTTGTGGTGAGGGGAGAGAGATAAAAGCTCATTTAGGAACGACATGAACATGCTGAGTAGGTAGCTGTTTATCAGTAAATATCTCCACTGAGATTAAGAAAAGCAGTAGCTTAAGAAATTAAGTACTTCATGGTATGGTTACAGTACTGGTAACTCCCCAAAAGTATCTGAATTGTGGTGAGGGAACAGAGAAAAAAGCTCATTTAGGACCGGCACTTACGAAGGGGGTAGGCAGCTGTATATCAGGGAGAAAACCTTCTGAGAATAAAAACAGCTGGAGCTTGTTAAGGTAATTACACAGGGGAAAGGATAATGTACTGGGAACTCCTCAGAAGAATCTGATTTGTGGTGAGGGGAGAGAGATAAAAGCTCATTTAGGCACAACATGAACATGCTGCGTAGGTAGCTGTTTATCAGTAAATATCTCCACTGAGATTAAGAAAAGCAGTAGCTTAATAAATTAAGTACTTCCTGGTATGGTTACCGTACTGGTAACTCCCCAAAAGAATCTGGATTGTGGTGAGGGAAGAGAGAAAAAAGCTCATTATGACCTGCACTTACGATGGGGGTAGGCAGCTGTATATCAGGGAGTAAACCTTCTGAGAATAAAAACAGCTGGAGCTTGTTAAGGTAATTACACAGGGGAAAGGATAATGTACTGGGACATCCTCAGAAGAATCTCATTTGTCGTGAGGGGAGAGAGATAAAAGCTCATTTCTGAACGACATGAACATGCTGCGTAGGTAGCTGTTTATCAGTAAATATCTCCACTGAGATTAAGAAAAGCAGAAGCTTAATAAATTAAGTACTTCCTGGTATGTTTACTGTACTGATAACTCCCCAAAAGAATCTGGATTGTGGTGAGGGAACAGAGAAAAAAGCTCATTTAGGACCTGCACATACGAAGGGGGTAGGCAGCTGTATATCAGGGAGTAAACCTTCTGAGAATAAAAACAGCTGGAGCTTGTTAAGGTAATTACACAGGGGAAAGGATAATGTACTGGGAACTCCTCAGAAGAATCTGATTTGTGGTGAGGGGAGAGAGATAAAAGCTCATTTAGGAACGACATGAACATGCTGCGTAGGTAGCTGTTTATCAGTAAATATCTCTACTGAGATTAAGAAAAGCAGTAGCTTAATAAATTAAGTACTTCCTGGTATGGTTACTGTACTGGTAACTCACCAAAAGAATCTGGATTGTGGTGAGGGAACAGATTAAAGAGCTCATTTAGGACCTGCACTTACCAAGGGGGTAGGCAGCTGTATATCAGGGAGTAAACCTTCTGAGAATAAAAACAGCTGGAGCTTGTTAAGGTAATTACACAGGGGAAAAGATAATGTACTGGGAACTCCTCAGAAGTATCTGATATGTGGTGAGGGGAGAGAGATAAAAGCTCATTTAGGAACGACATGAACATGCTGCGTAGGTAGCTGTTTATCAGTAAATATCTCCACTGAGATTAAGAAAAGCAGTAGCTTAATAAATTAGGTACTTCCTGGTATGGGTACTGTACTGGTAACTCCCCAAAAGAATCTGGATTGTGGTGAGGGAACAGAGAAAAAAGCTCATTTAGGACCTGCACTTACGAAGGGGGTAGGCAGCTGTATATCAGGGAGTAAACTTTCTGAGAATAAAAACAGCTGGAGCTTGTTAAGGTAATTACACAGGGGAAAGGATAATGTACTGGGAACTCCTCAGAAGAATCTGATTTGTGGTGAGGGGAGAGAGATAAAAGCTCATTTAGGAACGACATGAACATGCTGCGTAGGTAGCTGTTTATCCGTAAATGTCTCCACTGAGATAAAGAAAAGCAGTAGCTTAATAAATTAAGTACTTCCTGGTATGGTTACTGTACTGGTAACTCCCCAAAAGTATCTGGATTGTGGTTTGGGAACAGAGAAAAAAGCTCATTTAGGACCGGCACTTACGAAGGTGGTAGGAAGCTGTATATCAGGGAGTAAACCTTCTGAGAATAAAAAAAGCTGGAGCTTGTTAAGGTAATTACACAGGGGAAAGGATAATGTACTGGGAACTCCTCAGAAGAATCTGATTTGTGGTGAGGGGAGAGAGATAAAAGCTCATTAAGAACGACATGAACATGCTGCGCAGGTAGCTGTTTATCAGTAAATATCTCCACTGAGATTAAGAAAAGCAGTAGCTTAATAATTTAAGTACTTTCTGGTATGGTTACTGTACTGGTAACTCCCCAAAAGAATCTGGATTGTGGTAAGGGAACAGAGAAAAAAGCTCATTTATGACCTGCACTTATGAAGGGGGTAGGCAGCAGTATATCAGGGAGTCAACCTTCTGAGAATAAAAACAGCTGGAGCTTGTTAAGGTAATTACACAGGGGAAAGGATAATGTACTGGGAACTCCTCAGAAGAATCTGATTTGTGGTGAGGGGAGAGAGATAAAAGCTCATTTAGGAACGACATGAACTTGCTGCGTGGGTAGCTGTTTATCAGTAAATATCTCCACTGAGATTAAGAAAAGCAGTAGCTTAATAAATTAATTACTTCCTGGTTTGCTTACTGTTGGTAACTCCCCAAAAGAATCTGGATTGTGGTGAGGGAACAGAGAAGAAAGCTCATTTAGGACCTGCACTTAGGAAGGGGGTTGGCAGCTGTATATCAGGGTGTAAACCTTCTGAGAATAAAAACAGCAGGAGCTTGTTAAGCTAATTACACAGGGGAAAGGATAATGTACTGGGAACTCCTCAGAAGAATCTGATTAGTGGTGAGGGGAGAGAGATAAAAGCTCATTTAGGAACTACATGAACATGCTGCGTACGTAGCTGATTATCAGTAAATATCTCCACTGAGATTAAGAAAAGCAGTAGCTTAATAAATTAAGTACTTCCTGGTATGGTTACTGTACTGGTAACTCCCCAAAAGAATCTGGATTGTGGTAGGGAACAGAGAAAAAAGCTCATTTAGGACCTGCACTTACGAAGGGGGTAGGCAGCTGTATATCAGGGAGTAAACCTTCTGAGAATAAAAACAGCTTCAGCTTGTTAAGGTAATTACACAGGGGAAAGGATAATGTACTGGGAACTCCTCAAAAGAATCTGATTTGTGGTGAGGGGAGAGAGATAAAAGCTCATTTAGGATCGACATGAACATGCTGCGTGGGTAGCTGTTTATCAGTAAATATTTCCACTGAGATTAAGAAAAGCAATAGCTTAATAAACTAAATACTTCCTGGTATGGTTACTGTACTGGAAACTCCCCAAAAGAATCTGGATTGTGGTGAGGGAACAGAGAAAAAAGCTCATTTAGGACCTGCACTTACGAAGGGGGTAGGCAGCTGTATATCTGGGAGTAAACCTTCTGAGAACAAAAACAGCTGGAGCTTGTTAAGGTAATTACACAAATAAATGATAATGTGCTGGGAACAATTCAGAAGAATCTGATTTGTGGTGAGGGGAGAGACATAAAAGCTCATTTAGGAACGACATGAACATTCTGCGTAGGTAGCTGTTTATCAGTAAATATCTCCACTGAGATTAAGAAAAGCAGTAGCTTCATAAATTAAGTACTTCCTCGTATGGTTACTGTACTGGTAACTCCCCAAAAGAATCTGGATTGTGGTGAGGGAACAGAGAAAAAAGCTCATTTAGGACCTGCACTTACGAAGGGGGTAGGCCGCTGTATATCAGGGAGTAAACCTTCTGAGAATAAAAACAGTTGGAGCTTGTTAAGGTAATTACACAGGGGAAAGGATAATGTACTGGGAACTCCTCAGAAGAATCTGATTCGTGGTGAGGGGAGAGAGATAAAAGCTCATTTAGGAACGACATGAACATGCTGCGTAGGTAGCTGTTTATCAGTAAATATCTCCACTGAGATTAAGAAAAACAGTAGCTTAATAAATTAAGTACTTCCTGGTATGGTTACTGTACTGGTACCTCCCCAAAAGAATCTAGATTGTGGTGAGGGAACAGAGAAGAAAGCTCATTTAGGACCTGCACTTACGAAGGGGGTAGGCAGCTGTATATCAGGGAGTAAACCTTCTGAGAATAAAAACAGCTGGAGCTTGTTAAGGTAATTACACAGGGGAAATGATAATGTACTGGGAACTCCTCAGAAGAATCTGATTTGTGGTGAGGGGAGAGAGATAAAACCTCATTTAGGAACGACATGAACATCCTGCGTAGGTAGCTGTTTATCAGTAAATATCTCCACTGAGATTAAGAAAAGCAGTAGCTTAATAAATTAAGTACTTCCTGGTATGGTTACTGTACTGGTAACTCCCCAAAAGAATCTGGATTGTGGTGAGGGAACAGAGAAAAAAGCACATTTAGGACCTGAACTTACGAAGGGGGTATGCAGCAGTATATCAGGGAGTAAACCTTCTGAGAATAAAAACAGCTGGAGCTTGTTAAGGTAATTACACAGGGGAAAGGATAATGTACTGGGAACTCCTCAGAAGAGTCTGATTTGTGTTGAGGGCAGAGAGATAAAAGCTCATTTAGGAACGATATGAACATGCTACGTAGGTAGCTGTTTATCAGTAAATATCTCCACTGAGATTACGAAAAGCAATAGCTTAATAAACTAAGTACTTCCTGGTATGGTTACTATACTGGTAACTCCCCAAAAGAATCTGGATTGTGGTGATGTAACAGGGAAAAAAGCTCATTTAGGACCTGCACTTACGAAGGGGGTAGGCAGCTGTATATCAGGGAGTAAACCTTCTGCGAATAAAAACAGCAGGAGCTTGTTAAGGAAATTACACAGGGGAAAGGATAATGTACTGGGAACTCCTCAGAAGAATCTGATTTGTGGTGAGGGGAGAGAGATAAAAGCTCATTTAGGAACGACATGAACATGCTGCGTAGGTAGCTGTTTATCAGTAAATATCTCCACTGAGATTAAGAAAAGCAGTAGCTTAATAAATTAAGTACTTCCTGGTGTGGTTACTGTACTGGTAACTCCCCAAAAGAATCTGCATTGTGGTGAGGGAACAGAGAAAAAAGCTCATTTAGGACCTGCACTTACGAAGGGGGTAGGCAGCTGTATATCAGGGAGTAAACCTTCTAAGAATAAAAACAGCAGGAGCTTGTTAAGGAAATTACACAGGGGAAAGGATAATGTACTGGGAACTCCTCAGAAGAATCTGATTTGTGGTGAGGGGAGAGAGATAAAAGCTCATTTACGAAAGACATGAACATACTGCGTAGGTAGCTGTTTATCAGTAAATATCTCCACTGAGATTAAGAAAAGCAGTAGCTTAATAAATTAATTTCTTCCTGGTATGGTTACTGTACTGGTAACTCCCCAAAAGAATCTGTATTGTGGTGAGGGAACAGAGAAAAAAGCTCATTTAGGACCTGCACTTTCGAAGGGGGTAGGCAGCTGTATATCAGGGAGTAAACCTTCTGAGAATAAAAACAGCTGGAGCTTGTTAAGGTAATTACACAGGGGAAAGGATAATGTACTGGGAACTCCTCAGAAGAATCTGATTTGTGGTGAGGGGAGAGAGATAAAAGCTCATTTAGGAACGACATGAACATGCTGCGTGGGTAGCTGTTTATCAGTAAATATCTCCACTGAGATTAAGAAAAGCAGTAGCTTAATAAATTAATTACTTCCTGGTTTGCTTACTGTTGGTAACTCCCCAAAAGAATCTGGATTGTGGTGAGGGAACAGAGAAGAAAGCTCATTTAGGACCTGCACTTAGGAAGGGGGTAGGCAGCTGTATATCAGGGTGTAAACCTTCTGAGAATAAAAACAGCAGGAGCTTGTTAAGCTAATTACACAGGGGAAAGGATAATGTACTGGGAACTCCTCAGAAGAATCTGATTAGTGGTGAGGGGAGAGAGATAAAAGCTCATTTAGGAACTACATGAACATGCTGCGTACGTAGCTGATTATCAGTAAATATCTCCACTGAGATTAAGAATAGCAGTAGCTTAATAAATTAAGTACTTCCTGGTATGGTTACTGTACTGGTAACTCCCCAAAAGAATCTGGATTGTGGTAGGGAACAGAGAAAAAAGCTCATTTAGGACCTGCACTTACGAAGGGGGTAGGCAGCTGTATATCAGGGAGTAAACCTTCTGAGAATAAAAACAGCTTCAGCTTGTTAAGGTAATTACACAGGGGAAAGGATAATGTACTGGGAACTCCTCAAAAGAATCTGATTTGTGGTGAGGGGAGAGAGATAAAAGCTCATTTAGGATCGACATGAACATGCTGCGTGGGTAGCTGTTTATCAGTAAATATCTCCACTGAGATTGAGAAAAGCAGTAGCTTAATAAATTAAGTACTTCCTGGTATGGTTACTGTACTGGTAACTCCCCAAAAGAATCTGGATTGTGTTGAGGGAACAGAGAAAAAAGCTCATTTAGGACCTCCACTTTCGAAGGGGGTAGGCAGCTGTATATCAGGGAGTAAAACTTCTGAGAATAAAAACAGCTTCAGCTTGTTAAGGTAATTACACAGGGGAAAGGATAATGTACTGGGAACTCCTCAAAAGAATCTGATTTGTGTTGAGGGGAGAGAGATAAAAGCTCATTTAGGAACGACATGAACATGCTGCGTAGGTAGCTGTTTATCAGTAAATATTTCCACTGAGATTAAGAAAAGCAATAGCTTAATAAACTAAATACTTCCTGGTATGGTTACTGTACTGGAAACTCCCCAAAAGAATCTGGATTGTGGTGAGGGAACAGAGAAAAAAGCTCATTTAGGACCTGCACTTACGAAGGGGGTAGGCAGCTGTATATCTGGGAGTAAACCTTCTGAGAACAAAAACAGCTGGAGCTTGTTAAGGTAATTACACAAATAAATGATAATGTGCTGGGAACAATTCAGAAGAATCTGATTTGTGGTGAGGGGAGAGACATAAAAGCTCATTTAGGAACGACATGAACATTCTGCGTAGGTAGCTGTTTATCAGTAAATATCTCCACTGAGATTAAGAAAAGCAGTAGCTTCATAAATTAAGTACTTCCTCGTATGGATACTGTACTGGTAGCTCCCCAAAAGAATCTGGATTGTGGTGAGGGAACAGAGAAAAAAGCTCATTTAGGACCTGCACTTACGAAGGGGGTAGGCCGCTGTATATCAGGGAGTAAACCTTCTGAGAATAAAAACAGTTGGAGCTTGTTAAGGTAATTACACAGGGGAAAGGATAATGTACTGGGAACTCCTCAGAAGAATCTGATTCGTGGTGAGGGGAGAGAGATAAAAGCTCATTTAGGAACGACATGAACATGCTGCGTAGGTAGCTGTTTATCAGTAAATATCTCCACTGAGATTAAGAAAAACAGTAGCTTAATAAATTAAGTACTTCCTGGTATGGTTACTGTACTGGTACCTCCCCAAAAGAATCTAGATTGTGGTGAGGGAACAGAGAAGAAAGCTCATTTAGGACCTGCACTTACGAAGGGGGTAGGCAGCTGTATATCAGGGAGTAAACCTTCTGAGAATAAAAACAGCTGGAGCTTGTTAAGGTAATTACACAGGGGAAATGATAATGTACTGGGAACTCCTCAGAAGAATCTGATTTGTGGTGAGGGGAGAGAGATAAAACCTCATTTAGGAACGACATGAACATCCTGCGTAGGTAGCTGTTTATCAGTAAATATCTCCACTGAGATTAAGAAAAGCAGTAGCTTAATAAATTAAGTACTTCCTGGTATGGTTACTGTACTGGTAACTCCCCAAAAGAATCTGGATTGTGGTGAGGGAACAGAGAAAAAAGCACATTTAGGACCTGAACTTACGAAGGGGGTATGCAGCAGTATATCAGGGAGTAAACCTTCTGAGAATAAAAACAGCTGGAGCTTGTTAAGGTAATTACACAGGGGAAAGGATAATGTACTGGGAACTCCTCAGAAGAGTCTGATTTGTGTTGAGGGCAGAGAGATAAAAGCTCATTTAGGAACGATATGAACATGCTACGTAGGTAGCTGTTTATCAGTAAATATCTCCACTGAGATTAAGAAAAGCAATAGCTTAATAAACTAAGTACTTCCTGGTATGGTTACTATACTGGTAACTCCCCAAAAGAATCTGGATTGTGGTGATGTAACAGGGAAAAAAGCTCATTTAGGACCTGCACTTACGAAGGGGGTAGGCAGCTGTATATCAGGGAGTAAACCTTCTGCGAATAAAAACAGCAGGAGCTTGTTAAGGAAATTACACAGGGGAAAGGATAATGTACTGGGAACTCCTCAGAAGAATCTGATTTGTGGTGAGGGGAGAGAGATAAAAGCTCATTTAGGAACGACATGAACATGCTGCGTAGGTAGCTGTTTATCAGTAAATATCTCCACTGAGATTAAGAAAAGCAGTAGCTTAATAAATTAAGTACTTCCTGGTGTGGTTACTGTACTGGTAACTCCCCAAAAGAATCTGCATTGTGGTGAGGGAACAGAGAAAAAAGCTCATTTAGGACCTGCACTTACGAAGGGGGTAGGCAGCTGTATATCAGGGAGTAAACCTTCTAAGAATAAAAACAGCAGGAGCTTGTTAAGGAAATTACACAGGGGAAAGGATAATGTACTGGGAACTCCTCAGAAGAATCTGATTTGTGGTGAGGGGAGAGAGATAAAAGCTCATTTACGAAAGACATGAACATACTGCGTAGGTAGCTGTTTATCAGTAAATATCTCCACTGAGATTAAGAAAAGCAGTAGCTTAATAAATTAATTTCTTCCTGGTATGGTTACTGTACTGGTAACTCCCCAAAAGAATCTGTATTGTGGTGAGGGAACAGAGAAAAAAGCTCATTTAGGACCTGCACTTTCGAAGGGGGTAGGCAGCTGTATATCAGGGAGTAAACCTTCTGAGAATAAAAACAGCTGGAGCTTGTTAAGGTAATTACACAGGGGAAAGGATAATGTACTGGGAACTCCTCAGAAGAATCTGATTTGTGGTGAGGGGAGAGAGATAAAAGCTCATTTAGGAACGACATGAACATGCTGCGTGGGTAGCTGTTTATCAGTAAATATCTCCACTGAGATTAAGAAAAGCAGTAGCTTAATAAATTAATTACTTCCTGGTTTGCTTACTGTTGGTAACTCCCCAAAAGAATCTGGATTGTGGTGAGGGAACAGAGAAGAAAGCTCATTTAGGACCTGCACTTAGGAAGGGGGTAGGCAGCTGTATATCAGGGTGTAAACCTTCTGAGAATAAAAACAGCAGGAGCTTGTTAAGCTAATTACACAGGGGAAAGGATAATGTACTGGGAACTCCTCAGAAGAATCTGATTAGTGGTGAGGGGAGAGAGATAAAAGCTCATTTAGGAACTACATGAACATGCTGCGTACGTAGCTGATTATCAGTAAATATCTCCACTGAGATTAAGAATAGCAGTAGCTTAATAAATTAAGTACTTCCTGGTATGGTTACTGTACTGGTAACTCCCCAAAAGAATCTGGATTGTGGTAGGGAACAGAGAAAAAAGCTCATTTAGGACCTGCACTTACGAAGGGGGTAGGCAGCTGTATATCAGGGAGTAAACCTTCTGAGAATAAAAACAGCTTCAGCTTGTTAAGGTAATTACACAGGGGAAAGGATAATGTACTGGGAACTCCTCAAAAGAATCTGATTTGTGGTGAGGGGAGAGAGATAAAAGCTCATTTAGGATCGACATGAACATGCTGCGTGGGTAGCTGTTTATCAGTAAATATCTCCACTGAGATTGAGAAAAGCAGTAGCTTAATAAATTAAGTACTTCCTGGTATGGTTACTGTACTGGTAACTCCCCAAAAGAATCTGGATTGTGTTGAGGGAACAGAGAAAAAAGCTCATTTAGGACCTCCACTTTCGAAGGGGGTAGGCAGCTGTATATCAGGGAGTAAAACTTCTGAGAATAAAAACAGCTGGAGCTTGTTAAGGTAATTACACAGGGGAAACAATAATGTACTGGGAACTCCTCAGAAGAATCTGATTTGTGGTGAGGGGAGAGAGATAAAAGCTCATTTAGGAACGACATGAACATGCTGCGTAGGTAGCTGTTTATCAGTAAATATTTCCACTGAGATTAAGAAAAGCAATAGCTTAATAAACTAAGTACTTCCTGGTATGGTTACTGTACTGGTAACTCCCCAAAAGAATCTGGATTGTGGTGAGGGAACAGAGAAAAAATCTCATTTACGACCTGCACTTACGAAGGGGGTAGGCAGCTGTATATCTGGGAGTAAACCTTCTGAGAACAAAAACAGCTGGAGCTTGTTAAGGTAATTACACAAAGAAATGATAATGTGCTGGGAACAATTCAGAAGAATCTGATTTGTGGTGAGGGGAGAGACATAAAAGCTCATTTAGGAACGACATGAACATGCTGCGTACGTAGCTGTTTATCAGTAAATATCTCCACTGAGATTAAGAAAAGCAGTAGCTTAATAAATTAAGTACTTCCTGGTATGGTTACTGTACTGGTAACTCCCCAAAAGAATCTGGATTGTGGTGAGGGAAGAGAAAAAAGCTCATTTAGGACCTCCACTTTCGAAGGGGGTAGGCAGCTGTATATCAGGGAGTAAACCTTCTGGGAATAAAAACAGCTGGAGCTTGTTAAGGTAATTACACAGGGGAAACAATAATGTACTGGGAACTCCTCAGAAGAATCTGATTTGTGGTGAGGGGAGAGAGATAAAATCTCATTTAGGAACGACATGAACATGCTGCGTAGGTAGCTGTGTATCAGTAAATATCTGCACTGAGATTAAGAAAAGCAGTAGCTTAATAAATTAAGTACTTCCTGTTATGGTTACTGTACTGGTATCTCCCCAAAAGAAACAGTATTGTGGTGAGGGAACAGAGAAAAAAGCTCATTTAGGACCTGCACTTACGAAGGGGCTAGGCAGCTGTATATCAGGGAGTAAAACTTCTGAGAATAAAAACAGCTGGAGATTGTTAAGATAATTACACAGGGGAAAGGATAATGTACTGGGAACTCCTCAGAAGAATCTGATTTGTGGTGAGGAGTGAGATAAAACCTCATTTAGGAACGACATGTACATGCTGCGTAGGTAGCTGTTTATCAGTAAATATCCACTGAGATTAAGAAAAGCAGTAGCTTAATAAATTAAGTACTTCCTGGTATGGTTACTATACTGGTAACTCCCCAAAAGAATCTGGATTGGGGTGAGGGAACAGAGAAAAAAGCTCATTTATGACCTTGTCTTACGAAGCGGGTAGGCAGCTGTATATCTGGGAGTAAACCTTCTGAGAATAAAAACAGCTGGAGCTTGTTAAGGTAATTACACAAGGGAAAGGATAATGTGCTGGGAACAATTCAGAAGAATCTGATTTGTGGTGAGGGGAGAGAGATAAAAGCTCATTTAGGAACGACATGAACATGCTGCGTAGGTAGCTGTTTATCAGTAAATATCTCCACTGAGATTAAGAAAAGCAGTAGCTTAATAAATTAAGTACTTCCTGGTATGGTTACTGTACTGGTAACTACCCAAAAGAATCTGGATTGTGGTGAGGGAACAGAGAAAAAAGCTCATTTAGGACCTGCACGTTCGAAGGGGTTAGGCAGCTGTATATCAGGGAGTAAACCTTCTGAGAATAAAAACAGCTGGAGCTTGTTAAGGTAATTTAGGACCTGCAATTACGAAGGGGTTAGGCAGCTGTATATCAGGGAGTAAACCTTCTGAGAATAAAAACAGCTGGAGCTTGTTAAGGTAATTACACAGGGGAATGGATAATGTACTGGGAAGTCCTCAGAAGAATCTGACTTGTCGTGAGGGGAGAGATATAAAAGCTCATTTATGAACGACATGAACATGCTGCGTAGGTAGCTGTTTATCAGTAAACATTTCCATTGAGATTAAGAAAAGCAGTAGCTTAATAAATTAAGTACTTCCTGGTATGGTTACTGTACTGGTAACTCCCCAAAAGAATCTGGATTGTGGGGAGGGAACAGAGAAAAAAGCTCATTTAGGACCTCCACTTTCGAAGGGGGTAGGCAGCTGTATATCAGGGAGTAAAACTTCTGAGAATAAAAACAGCTGGAGCTTGTTAAGGTAATTACACAGGGGAAACAATAATGTACTGGGAACTCCTCAGAAGAATCTGATTTGTGGTGAGGGGAGAGATATAAAAGCTCATTTAGGAACGACATGAACATGCTGCGTAGGTAGCTGTTTATCAGTAAACATTTCCATTGAGATTAAGAAAAGCAGTAGCTTAATAAATTAAGTACTTCCTGGTATGGTTACTGTACTGGTAACTCCCCAAAAGAATCTGGATTGTGGTGAGGGAACAGAGAAAAAAGCTCATTTAGGACCTGCACTTACGAAGGGGGTAGGCAGCTGTATATCAGGGAGTAAGCCTTCTGAGAATAAAAACGGCTGGAGCTTGTTAAGGTAATTACACAGGGGAAAGGATAATGTACTGGGAACTCCTCAGAAGAATCTGATTTGTGGTGAAGGGAGAGAGATAAAAGCTCATTTAGGAACGACATGAACATGCTGCGTAGGTAGCTGTTTATCAGTAAATATCTCCACTGAAACTAAGAAAAGCAGTAGCTAAATAAATTAAGTACTTCCTGGTATGGTTCCTGTACTGGTAACTCCAAAAAGAATCTGGATTATGGTGAGGGAACAGAGAAAAAAGCTCATTTAGGACCTGCACTTACGAAGGGGGTAGGCACCTGTATATCAGGGAGTAAACCTTCTGAGAATAAAAACAGCTGGTGCTTGTTAAGGTAATTACACAGGGGAAAGGATAATGTACTGGGAACTCATCAGAAGAATCTGATTTGTGTTGAGGGGAGAGAGAAAAAAGCTCATTTAGGACCTGCACTTACGAAGGGGGTAGGGAGCAGTATATCAGGGAGTATACCTTCTGAGAATAAAAACGGCTGGAGCTTGTTAAGGTAATTACACAGGGGAAAGGATAATGTACTGGGAACTCCTCAGAAGAATCTGATTTGTGGTGCGGAGAGAGATAAAACCTCATTTAGGAACGACATGTACATGCTGCGTAGGTAGCTGTTTATCAGTAAATATCCACTGAGATTAAGAAAAGCAGTAGCTTAATAAATTACGTACTTCCTGGTATGGTTACTGTACTGGTAACTCCCCAAAAGAATCTGGATTGTGGTGAGGGAACAGAGAAAAAAGCTCATTTAGGACCTGCTCTTACGAAGCGGGTAGGCAGCTGTATATCTGGGAGTAAACCTTCTGAGAATAAAAACAGCTGGAGCTTGTTAAGGTAATTACACAAGGGAAAGGATAATATGCTGGGAACAATTCAGAAGAATCTGATTTGTGGTGAGGGAGAGAGATAAAAGCTCATTTAGGAACGACATGAACATGCTGCGTAGGTAGCTGTTTATCAGTAAATATCTCCACTGAGATTAAGAAAAGCAGTAGCTTAATAAATTAAGTACTTCCTGGTATGGTTACTGTACTGGTAACTCCCCAAAAGAATCTGGATTGTGTTGAGGGAACAGAGAGAAAAGCGCATTTAGGACCTGCACTTTCGAAGGGGGTAGGCAGCTGTATATCAGGGAGTAAGCCTTCTGAGAATAAAAACGGCTGGAGCTTGTTAAGGTAATTACACAGGGGAAAGGATAATGTACTGGGAACTCCTCAGAAGAATCTGATTTGTGGTGAAGGGAGAGAGATAAAAGCTCATTTAGGAACGACATGAACATGCTGCGTAGGTAGCTGTTTATCAGTAAATATCTCCACTGAAACTAAGAAAAGCAGTAGCTAAATAAATTAAGTACTTCCTGGTATGGTTCCTGTACTGGTAACTCCAAAAAGAATCTGGATTATGGTGAGGGAACAGAGAAAAAAGCTCATTTAGGACCTGCACTTACGAAGGGGGTAGGCACCTGTATATCAGGGAGTAAACCTTCTGAGAATAAAAACAGCTGGTGCTTGTTAAGGTAATTACACAGGGGAAAGGATAATGTACTGGGAACTCATCAGAAGAATCTGATTTGTGTTGAGGGGAGAGAGAAAAAAGCTCATTTAGGACCTGCACTTACGAAGGGGGTAGGGAGCAGTATATCAGGGAGTATACCTTCTGAGAATAAAAACGGCTGGAGCTTGTTAAGGTAATTACACAGGGGAAAGGATAATGTACTGGGAACTCCTCAGAAGAATCTGATTTGTGGTGAGGAGAGAGATAAAACCTCATTTAGGAACGACATGTACATGCTGCGTAGGTAGCTGTTTATCAGTAAATATCCACTGAGATTAAGAAAAGCAGTAGCTTAATAAATTACGTACTTCCTGGTATGGTTACTGTACTGGTAACTCCCCAAAAGAATCTGGATTGTGGTGAGGGAACAGAGAAAAAAGCTCATTTAGGACCTGCTCTTACGAAGCGGGTAGGCAGCTGTATATCAGTAAACCTTCTGAGAATAAAAACAGCTGGAGCTTGTTAAGGTAATTACACAAGGGAAAGGATAATATGCTGGGAACAATTCAGAAGAATCTGATTTGTGGTGAGGGGAGAGAGATAAAAGCTCATTTAGGAACGACATGAACATGCTGTGTAGGTAGCTGTTTATCAGTAAATATCTCCACTGAGATTAAGAAAAGCAGTAGCTTCATAAATTAAGTACTTCCTCGTATGGTTACTGTACTGGTAACTCCCAAAAGAATCTGGATTTTGGTGAGGGAACAGAGAAAAAAGCTCATTTAGGACCTGCACTTACGAAGGGGGTAGGCAGCAGTATATCAGGAAACATTCTGAGAATAAAAACAGCTGGAGCTTGTTAAGGTAATTACACTGGAAAGGATAATGTGCTGGGTAACAATTCAGAAGAATCTGATTTTTGGTGAGGGGAGAGAGATAAAAGCTCATTTAGGAACGACATGACATGCTGCGTAGGTAGCTGTTTATCAGTAAATATCTCCACTGAGATTAAGAAAAGCAGTAGCTTAATAAATTAAGTACTTCCTGGTATGGTTACTGTACTGGTAACTCCCCAAAAGAATCTGGATTGTGTTGAGGGAACAGAGAGAAAAGCGCATTTAGGACCTGCACTTTCGAAGGGGGTAGGCAGCTTTATATCAGGGTGTTAACCTTCTGAGAATAAAAACAGCAGGAGCTTGTTAAGCTAATTACACAGGGGAAAGGATAATGTACTGGGAACTCCTCAGAAGAATCTGATTTGTGGTGAGGGGAGAGAGATAAAAGCTCATTTAGGAACGACATGATCATGCTGCGTAGGTAGCTGTTTATCAGTAAATATCTCCACTGAGATTAAGAAAAGCAGTAGCTTAATAAATTAAGTACTTCCTGGTATGGTTACTGTACTGGTAACTCCCCAAAAGAATCTGGATTGTGGTGAGGGAACAGAGAAAAAAGCTCATTTAGAACCTGCACTTACGAAGGGGATAGGCAGCTGTATATCAGGGAGTAAACCTTCTGAGAATAAAAACAGCAGGAGCTTGTTAAGGAAATTACACAGGGGAAAGGATAATGTACTGGGAACTCCTCAGAAGTATCTGATTTGTGGTGAGGGGAGAGAGATAAAAGCTCATTTAGGAACGACATGAACATGCTGTGTAGATAGCTGTTTATCAGTAAATATCTCCACTGAGATTAAGAAAAGCAGTAGCTTAATAAATTAAGTACTTCGTGGTATGGTTACTGTACTGGTAACTCCCCAAAAGAATCTGGATTGTGGTGAGGGAACAGAGAAAAAAGCTCATTTAGGACCTGCACTTACGAATGGGTAGGCAGCTGTATATCAGGGAGTAAAACCTTCTGAGCATAAAAACAGCAGGAGCTTGTTAAGGAAATTACACAGGGGAAAGGGTAATGTACTGGGAAAACCTCAGAAGAATCTGATTTGTGGTGAGGGGAGAGAGAAAAGCTCATTTACGAACGACATGAACATGCTGCGTAGGTAGCTGTTTATCAGTAAATATTTCCACTGAGATTAAGAAAAGCAGTGGCTTAATAAATTAAGTACTTCCTGGTATGGTTACTGTACTGGTAACTCCCCAAAAGACTCTGTATTGTGGTGAGGGAACAGAGAAAAAAGCTCATTTAGGACCTGCAATTTCGAAGGGGGTAGGCAGCTGTATATCAGGGAGTAAACCTTCTGAGAATAAAAACAGCTGGAGCTTGTTAAGGTAATTACACAGGGGAAAGGATAATGTACTGGGAACTCCCTCAGAAGAATCTGATTTGTGGTGAGGGGAGGGAGATAAAAGCTCATTAAGAACTACATGAACATGCTGCGTACGTAGCTGATTATGAGTAAATATCTCCACTGAGATTAAGAAAAGCAGTAGCTTAATAAATTAAGTACTTCCTGGTATGGTTACTGTACTGGTAACTCCCCAAAAGAATCTGGATTGTGGTGAGGGAGAGAGAAAAAGCTCATTTAGGACCTGCACTTACGAAGAGGGTAGGCAGCTGTATATCAGGGAGTAAACCTTCTGAGAATAAAAACAGCTAGCTTGTTAAGGTAACTTACACTGGAAAGGATAATGTACTGGGAACTCCTCAAAAGAATCTGATTTGTGGTGAGGGGAGAGAGATAAAAGCTCATTTAGGAACGACATGAACATCCTGCGTAGGTAGCTGTTTATCAGTAAATATCTCCACTGAGATTGAGAAAAGCAGGAGCTTAATAAATTAAGTACTTCCTGGTATGGTTACTGTACTGGTAACTCCCCAAAAGAATCTGGATTGTGTTGAGGGAACAGAGAGAAAAGCTCATTTAGGACCTGCACTTTCGAAGGGGGTAGGCAGCTGTATATCAGGGAGTATACCTTCTGAGAATAAAAACAGCAGGTGCTTGTTAAGGTAATTACACAGGGGAAAGGATAATGTACTGGGAACTCCTCAGAAGAATCTGATTTGTGGTGAGGGGAGAGAGATAAAAGCTCATTTAGGAACGACATGAACATGCTGCGTACGTTGCTGATTATCAGTAAATATCTCCACTGAGATTAAGAAAAGCAGTAGCTTAATAAATTAAGTACTTCCTGGTATGGTTACTGTACTGGTAACTCCCAAAAGAATCTGGATTGTGGTGAGGGAACAGAGAAAAAAGCTCATTTAGGACCTGCACCTACGAAGGGGGTAGGCAGCTGTATATCAGGGAGTAAACCCTCTCAGAATAAAAACAGCTTCAGCTTGTTAAGGTAATTACACAGGGGAAAGGATAATGTACTGGTAAATCCTCAAAAGAATCTGATTTGTGGTGAGGGGAGAGAGATAAAAGCTCATTTAGGAACGACATGAACATGCTGCGTAGTTAGCTGTTTATCAGTAAATATCTCCACTGAGATTGAGAAAAGCAGTAGCTTAATAAATTAAGTACTTCCTGGTATGGTTACTGTACTGGTAACTCCCCAAAAGAATCTGGATTGTGTTGAGGGAACAGAGAAAAAAGCTCATTTAGGACCTCCACTTTCGAAGGGGGTAGGCAGCTGTATATCAGGGAGTAAACTTTCTGAGAATAAAAACAGCTGGAGCTTGTTAAGGTAATTACACTGGAAACGATAATGTACTGGGAACTCCTCAGAAGAATCTGATTTGTGGTGAGGGGAGAGAGATAAAAGCTCATTTAGGAAAGACATGAACATGCTGCGTAGGTAGCTGTTATCAGTAAATATCTCCACTGAGATTAAGAAAAGCAGTAGCTTAATAAATTAAGTACTTCCTGGTATGGTTATTGTACTGGTAACTCCCCAAAGAATCTGTATTGTGGTGAGGGAGAGAGAAAAAACCTCATTTAGGACCTGCTCTTACGAAGGGGGTAGGGAGCAGTATATCAGGGAGTAAACCTTCTGAGAATAAACACAGCTTCAGCTTGTTAAGGTAATTACACAGGGGAAAGGATAATGTACTGGGAACTCCTCAGAAGAATCTGATTTGTGGTGATGGGAGAGAGATAAAAGCTCATTTAGGAACGACATGAACATGCTGCGTAGGTAGCTGTTTCTCAGTAAATATCTCCACTGAGATTAAGAAAAGCAGTAGCTTAATAAATTAAGTACTTCCTGGTATGGTTACTGTACTGGTAACTCCCCAAAAGAATCTGGATTGTTTTGAGGGAACAGAGAGAAAAGCTCATTTAGGACCTGCACTTTCGAAGGGGGTAGGCAGCTTTATATCAGGGTGTTAACCTTCTGAGAATAAAAACAGCAGGAGCTTGTTAAGCTAATTACACAGGGGAAAGGATAATGTACTGGGAACTCCTCAGAAGAATCTGATTTGTGGTGAGGGGAGAGAGATAAAAGCTCATTTAGGAACTACATGAACATGCTGCGTATGTAGCTGATTATCAGTAAATATCTCCACTGAGATTAAGAAAAGCAGTAGCTTAATAAATTAAGTACTTCCTGGTATGGTTACTGTACTGGTAACTCCCCAAAAGAATCTGGATTGTGGTAGGGAACAGAGAAAAACGCTCATTTAGGACCTGAACTTACGAAGGGGGTAGGCAGCTGTATATCAGGGGGTAAACCTTCTGAGAATAAAAACAGCTGGAGCTTGTTAAGGTAATTACACAGGGGAAAGGATAATGTACTGGGAACTCCTCAGAAGAATCTGATTTTTGGTGAGGGGAGAGAGATAAAAGCTCATTTAGGAACGACATGAACATGCTGCGTACGTAGCTGATTATCAGTAAATATCTCCACTGAGATTAAGAAAAGCAGTAGCTTAATAAATTAAGTACTTCCTGGTATGGTTACTGTACTGGTAACTCCCCAAAAGAATCTGGATTGTGGTGAGGGAACAGAGAAAAAAGCTGATTTAGGACCTGCACTTACGAAGGGGGTAGGCAGCTGTATATCAGGGAGTAAACTTTCTGAGAATAAAAACAGCTTAAGCTTGTTAAGGTAATTACACATGGGAAAGGATAATGTACTGGGAACTCCTCAGAAGAATTTGGTTTGTGGTGAGGGGAGAGAGATAAAAGCTCATTTAGGATCGACATGAACATGCTGCGTAGGTAGCTGTTTATCAGTAAATATCTCCACTGAGATTGAGAAAAGCAGTAGCTTAATAAATTAAGTAGTTCCTGGTATGGTTACTGTACTGGTAACTCCCCAAAAGAATCTGGATTGTGTTGAGGGAACAGAGAAAAAAGCTCATTTAGGACCTCCACTTTCGAAGGGGGTAGGCAGCTGTATATCAGGGAGTAAAACTTCTGAGAATAAAAACAGCTGGAGCTTGTTAAGGTAATTACACAGGGGAAACAATAATGTACTGGGAACTCCTCAGAAGAATCTGATTTGTGGTGAGGGGAGAGAGATAAAAGCTCATTTAGGAACGACATGAACATGCTGCGTAGGTAGCTGTTTATCAGTAAACATTTCCATTGAGATTAAGAAAAGCAGTAGCTTAATAAATTAAGTACTTCCTGGTATGGTTACTGTACTGGTAACTCCCCAAAAGAATCTTGATTGTGGTGAGGGAACAGAGAAAAAAGCTCATTTAGGACCTGCACTTACGAAGGTGGTAGGCAGC
This sequence comes from Perognathus longimembris pacificus, assembly GCF_023159225.1. NCBI lineage: Eukaryota > Metazoa > Chordata > Mammalia > Rodentia > Heteromyidae > Perognathus > Perognathus longimembris. Next base: position 6,783 of record NW_025956684.1, on the reverse strand, counting down.
TGTATATCAGAGAGTAAGCCTTCTGAGAATAAAAACGGCTGGAGCTTGTTAAGGTAATTACACAGGGGAAAGGATAATGTACTGGGAACTCCTCAGAAGAATCTGATTTGTGGTGAGGGGAGAGAGATAAAAGCTCATTTAGGAACGACATGAACATGCTGCGTAGGTAGCTGTTTATCAGTAAATATCTCCACTGAAACTAAGAAAAGCAGTAGCTAAATAAATTAAGTACTTCCTGGTATGGTTCCTGTACTGGTAACTCCAAAAAGAATCTGGATTATGGTGAGGGAACAGAGAAAAAACTCATTTAGGACCTGCACTTACGAAGGGGGTAGGCACCTGTATATCAGGGAGTAAACCTTCTGAGAATAAAAACAGCTGGTGCTTGTTAAGGTATTTACACAGGGGAAAGGATAATGTACTGGGAACTCCTCAGAAGAATCTGATTTGTGTTGAGGGGAGAGAGAAAAAAGCTCATTTAGGACCTGCACTTACGAAGGGGGTAGGGAGCAGTATATCAGGGAGTATACCTTCTGAGAATAAAAACGGCTGGAGCTTGTTAAGGTAATTACACAGGGGAAAGGATAATGTACTGGGAAATCCTCAGAAGAATCTGATTTGTGGTGAGGAGAGAGATAAAACCTCATTTAGGTACGACATGAACATGCTGCGTAGGTAGCTGTTTATCAGTAAATATCCACTGAGATTAAGAAAAGCAGTAGCTTAATAAATTAAGTACTTCCTGGTATGGTTACTGTACTGGTAACTCCCCAAAAGAATCTGGATTGTGGTGAGGGAACAGAGAAAAAAGCTCATTTAGGACCTGCTCTAACGAAGCGGGTAGGCAGCTGTATATCTGGGAGTAAACCTTCTGAGAATAAAAACAGCTGGAGCTTGTTAAGTAATTACACAAGGGAAAGGATAATGTGCTGGGAACAATTCAGAAGAATCTGATTTGTGGTGAGGGGAGAGAGATAAAAGCTCATTTAGGAACGACATGAACATGCTGCGTAGGTAGCTGTTTATCAGTAAATATCTCCACTGAGATTAAGAAAAGCAGTAGCTTAATAAATTAAGTACTTCCTGGTATGGTTACTGTACTGGTAACTCCCCAAAAGAATCTGGATTGTGGTGAGGGAACAGAGAAAAAAGCTCATTTAGGACCTGCACGTTCGAAGGGGATAGGCAGCTGTATATCAGGGAGTAAACCTTCTGAGCATAAAAACAGCAGGAGCTTGTTAAGGAAATTACACAGGGGAAAGGATAATGTACTGGGAAAACCTCAGAAGAATCTGATTTGTGGTGAGGGGAGAGAGATAAAAGCTCATTTACGAACGACATGAACATGCTGCGTAGGTAGCTGTTTATCAGTAAATATCTCCACTGAGATTAAGAAAAGCAGTGGCTTAATAAATTAAGTACTTCCTGGTATGGTTACTGTACTGGTAACTCCCCAAAAGACTCTGTATTGTGGTGAGGGAACAGAGAAAAAAGCTCATTTAGGACCTGCAATTTCGAAGGGGGTAGGCAACTGTATATCAGGGAGTAAACCTTCTGAGAATAAAAACAGCTGGAGCTTGTTAAGGTAATTACACAGGGGAAAGGATAATGTACTGGGAACTCCTCAGAAGAATCTGATTTGTGGTGAGGGGAGGGAGATAAAAGCTCATTTAGGAACTACATGAACATGCTGCGTACGTAGCTGATTATCAGTAAATATCTCCACTGAGATTAAGAAAAGCAGTAGCTTAATAAATTAAGTACTTCCTGGTATGGTTACTGTACTGGTAACTCCCCAAAAGAATCTGTATTGTGGTGAGGGAACAGAGAAAAAAGCTCATTTAGGACCTGCACTTACGAAGGGGGTAGGCAGCTGTATATCAGGGAGTAAACCTTCTGAGAATAAAAACAGCTGGATCTTGTTAAGGTAATTACACAGGGGAAAGGATAATGTACTGGAACTCCTCAAAAGAATCTGATTTGTGGTGAGGGGAGAGAGATAAAAGCTCATTTAGGCACGACATGAACATCCTGCGTAGGTAGCTGTTTATCAGTAAATATCTCCACTGAGATTGAGAAAAGCAGGAGCTTAATAAATTAAGTACTTCCTGGTATGGTTACTGTACTGGTAACTCCCCAAAAGAATCTGGATTGTGTTGAGGGAACAGAGAAAAAAGCTCATTTAGGACCTGCACTTTCGAAGGGGGTAGGCAGCTGTATATCAGGGAGTATACCTTCTGAGAATAAAAACAGCAGGAGCTTGTTAAGGTAATTACACAGGGGAAAGGATAATGTACTGGGAACTCCTCAGAAGAATCTGATTTGTGGTGAGGGGAGAGAGATAAAAGCTCATTTAGGAACGACATGAACATGCTGCGTAGATAGCTGTTTATCAGTAAATATCTCCACTGAGATTGAGAAAAGCAGTAACTTAATAAATTAAGTACTTCCTGGTATGGTTACTGTACTGGTAACTCCCCAAAAGAATCTGGATTGTGTTGAGGGAACAGAGAAAAAAGCTCATTTAGGACCTGCACCTACGAAGGGGGTAGGCAGCTGTATATCAGGGAGTAAACCCTCTCAGAATAAAAACAGCTTCAGCCTGTTAAGGTAATTACACAGGGGAAAGGATAATGTACTGGTAAATCCTCAAAAGAATCTGATTTGTGGTGAGGGGAGAGAGATAAAAGCTCATTTAGGAACGACATGAACATGCTGCGTAGATAGCTGTTTATCAGTAAATATCTCCACTGAGATTGAGAAAAGCAGTAACTTAATAAATTAAGTACTTCCTGGTATGGTTACTGTACTGGTAACTCCCCAAAAGAATCTGGATTGTGTTGAGGGAACAGAGAAAAAAGCTCATTTAGGACCTCCACTTTCGAAGGGGGTAGGCAGCTGTATATCAGGGAGTAAACTTTCTGAGAATAAAACAGCTGGAGCTTGTTAAGGTAATTACACAGGGGAAACGATAATGTACTGGGAACTCATCAGAAGAATCTGATTTGTGGTGAGGGGAGAGAGATAAAAGCTCATTTAGGAAAGACATGAACATGCTGCGTAGGTAGCTGTTTATCAGTAAATATCTCCACTGAGATTAAGAAAAGCAGTAGCTTAATAAATTAAGTACTTCCTGGTATGGTTATTGTACTGGTAACTCCCCAAAGAATCTGGATTGTGGTGAGGGAACAGAGAAAAAACCTCATTTAGGACCTGCACTTACGAAGGGGGTAGGGAGCAGTATATCAGGGAGTAAACCTTCTAAGAATAAACACAGCTTCAGCTTGTTAAGGTAATTACACAGGGGAAAGGATAATGTACTGGGAACTCCTCAGAAGAATCTGATTTGTGGTGACGGGAGAGAGATAAAAGCTCATTTAAGAACGACATGAACATGCTGCGTAGGTAGCTGTTTCTCAGTAAATATCTCCACTGAGATTAAGAAAAGCAGTAGCTTAATAAATTAAGTACTTCCTGCTATGGATACTGTACTGGTAACTCCCCAAAAGAATCTGGATTGTGGTGAGGGAACAGAGAGAAAAGCTCATTTAGGACCTGCACTTACGAAGGGGCTAGGCAGCTGTATATCAGGGAGTAAACCTTCTGAGAATAAACACAGCTTCAGCTTGTTAAGGTAATTACACAGGGGAAAGGATAATGTACTGGGAACTCCTCAGAAGAATCTGATTTGTGGTGAGGGGAGAGAGATAAAAGCTCATTTAGGAACGACATGAACATGCTGCGTAGGTAGCTGATTCTCAGTAAATATCTCCACTGAGATTAAGAAAAGCAGTAGCTTAATAAATTAATTACTTCCTTGTTTGCTTACTGTTGGTAACTCCCCAAAAGAATCTGGATTGTGGTGAGGGAACAGAGAAGAAAGCTCATTTAGGCCCTGCACTTAGGAAGGGGGTAGGCTGCTGTATATCAGGGGGTAAACCTTCTGAGAATAAAAACAGCTGGAGCTTGTTAAGGTAATTACACAGGGGAAAGGATAATGTACTGGGAACTCCTCAGAAGAATCTGATTTGTGATGAGGGGAGAGAGATAAAAGCTCATTTAGGAACGACATGAACATGCTGCGTACGTAGCTGATTATCAGTAAATATCTCCACTGAGATTAAGAAAAGCAGTAGCTTAATAAATTAAGTACTTCCTGGTATGGTTACTGTACTGGTAACTCCCCAAAAGAATCTGGATTGTGGTGAGGGAACAGAGAGAAAAGCTCATTTAGGACCTGCACTTACGAAGGGGGTAGACAGCTGTATAATAGGGAGTAAAACTTCTGAGAATAAAAACAGCTGGAGCTTGTTAAGGTAATTACACAGGGGAAAGGATAATGTACTGGGAACTCCTCAGAAGAATCTGATTTGTGGTGACGGGAGAGAGATAAAAGCTCATTTAGGAACGACATGAACATGCTGCGTACGTAGCTGTTTATCAGTAAATATCTCCACTGAGATTAAGAAAAGCAGTAGCTTAATAAATTAAGTACTTCCTGGTATGGTTACTGTACTGGTAACTCCCCAAAAGAATCTGGATTGTGGTGAGGGAACAGAGAAAAAAGCTCATTTAGGACCTGCACTTACGAAGGGGGTAGGCAGCTGAATATCAGGGAGTAAACCTTCTGCGAATAAAAACAGCTGGAGCTTCTTAAGGTAATTACACAGGGGAAAGGATAATGAACTGGGAACTCCTCAGAAGAATCTGATTTGTGGTGAGGGGAGAGAGATAAAAGCTCATTTAGGAATGACATGAACATGCTGCGTAGGTAGCTGTTTATCAGTAAATATCTCCACTGAGATTAAGAAAAGCAGTAGCTTAATAAATTAAGTACTTCCTGGTATGGTTATTGTACTGGTAACTCCCCAAAGAATCTGTCTTGTGGTGAGGGAAAAGAGAAAAAAGCTCATTTAGGGCCTGCACTTACGAAGGGGGTAGGGAGCAGTATATCAGGGAGTAAACCTTCTGAGAATAAAAACAGCTGGAGCTTCTTAAGGTAATTACACAGGGGAAAGGATAATGTACTGGGAACTAATCAGAAGAATCTGATTTGTGGTGTGGGGAAAGAGATAAAAGCTCATTTAGGAACGTCATGACCATGCTGCATACGTAGCTGTTTATCAATAAATATCTCCACTGAGATTGAGAAAAGCAGTAGCTTAATAAATTAAGTACTTCCTGGTATGGTTACTGTACTGGTAACTCCCCAAAAGAATCTGGATTGTGTTGAGGGAACAGAGAGAAAAGCTCATTTAGGACCTGCACTTTCGAAGGGGGTAGTCAGCTTTATATCAGGGAGTAAACCTTCTGAGAATAAAAACAGCTGGAGCTTGTTAAGGTATTTACACAGGGGAAAGGGTAATGTACTGGGAACTCCTCAGAAGAATCTGATTTGTGGTGAGGGTAGAGAGATAAAAGCTCATTTAGGAATGACATGAACATGCTGCGTAGGTAGCTGTTTATCAGTAAATATCTCCACTTAGATTAAGAAAAGCAGTAGCTTAATAAATTAAGTACTTCCTGGTATGGTTACTTTATTGGTACCTCCCCAAAAGAAACTGGATTGTGATGAGGGAACAGAGAAAAAAGCTCATTTAGGACCTGCACTTACGAAGGGGGTAGGCAGCTGTATATCAGGGAGTAAACCTTCTTAGAATAAAAACAGCTTCAGCTTGTTAAGGTAATTACACAGGGGAAAGGATAATGTACTGGGAACTCCTCAAAAGAATCTGATTGTGGTGAGGGGAGAGAGATAAAAGCTCATTTAGGAACGACATGAACATCCTGCGTAGGTAGCTGTTTATCGGTAAATATCTCCACTGAGATTGAGAAAAGCAGTAGCTTAATAAATTAAGTACTTCCTGGTATGGTTACTGTACTGGTAACTCCCCAAAAGAATCTGGATTGTGTTGAGGGAACAGAGAAAAAAGCTCATTTAGATTTGCACTTTCGAAGGGGGTAGGCAGGTGTATATCAGGGAGTAAACCTTCTGAGAATAAAAACAGCTGGAGCTTGTTAAGTTAATTACACAGGGGAAAGGATAATAAACTGGGAACTCCTCAGAAGAATCTGATTTGTGGTGAGGGGAGAGAGATAAAAGCTCATTTACGAACGACATGAACATGCTGCCTAGGTAGCTGTTTATCAGTAAATATCTCCACTGAGATTAAGAAAAGCAGTAGCTTAATAAATTAAGTACTTCCTGGTATGGTTACTGTACTGGTAACTCCCAAAAAGAATCTGGAATGTGGTGAGGGAACAGAATAAAAAGCTCATTTAGGACCTGCACGTACGAAGGGGGTAGGCAGCTGTATATCAGGGAGTAAACCTTCTGAGAATAAAAACAGCTGGAGCTTGTTAAGATAATTACGCAAGGGAAAGGATAATGTGCTGGGAACAATTCAGAAGAATCTGATTTGTGGTGAGGGGAGAGAGATAAAAGCTCATTTAGGAACGACATGAACATGCTGCGTAGGTAGCTGTTTATCAGTAAATATCTCCACTGAGATTAAGAAAAGCAGTAGCTTAATAAATTAAGTACTTCCTGGTATGGTTACTGTACTGGTAACTCCCCAACAGAATCTGGATTGTGGTGAGGGAACAGAGAAAAAAGCTCATTTAGGACCTGCACTTTCGAAGGGGGTAGGCAGCGGTATATCAGGGAGTAAACCTTCTGAGAATAAAAACAGCTGGAGCTTGTTAAGGTAATTACACAGGGGAAAGGATAATGTACTGGGAACTCCTCAGAAGAATCTGATTTGTGGTGAGGGGAGAGAGATA
>NW_025956683.1:0-170833 GCF_023159225.1 Perognathus longimembris pacificus | reverse complement strand
AATTGCTGCTATTGGGCCCTGTTGCAGTCTCTAAGTTTTTATTCTGAAGTCTGGTGCACCACCCCTTGAGGCTATACCAATACTTCCAGTCTTTTGATAGCTTTTCAACAGACTTTGCTGTCTTGGCCATCTCTGAAGCGAATTCTCAGAACTCATCCTCCTCTGTAGCTAGGATTACAGGCACGAGCTACTGTCGTTGGTTCCTAAGGTATGTGTCAATTAAACAGGTTTTTATGTTTTGCAGGGTGGAATGAAGTGAGTTTTACTATGGTAACCAATCTGTTATGATTCAGGACTGGAGTTTGCATATAGAAGTCAAGGGCTCAGGGAATGAGTACAAAACTAGTGTCCTTTGGAAAGCCAGCACCTCTTTTGTTGAGTGACACTGGGTTCTCTGGATTTGTAAGTGTGCCTCTGAATCTTTTGAGCAGGGTTATCAAGGGCAGTTCTTGCAACTACTTGTGAGAGGAATGAGGGTTCACTGCGCAATTTTGATGTGAACTAAAGTCTTGTTTTCTCAAGACCTCTGAGATAGGTTCAAGCTCATTTACTATTATTCATGGACTATGTTGGATGAAATTGAGTACTCAGACACATAATTTTTTTTTTTTTTTTTTTGGCCAGTCCTGGTGCTTGGACTCTGGGCCTGAGCACTGTCCCTGGCTTCTTTTTGCTCAAGGCTAGCTCTCTGCCACTTGAGCCACAGCGCCACTTCTGGCCATTTTCTGTATATGTGGTGCTGGGGAATAGAACCCAGGGCCTCATGTATATGAGGCAGGCACTCTTGCCACTAGGCCATATCCCCAGCCCCAGAATTTTTTTTTATTATTATCAAACTGAATTACAGGGAGGTTACAGTTTCATACCTTATGCCTTGGTTACCTTTCTTGTACTGTTTGTTACCTCGTCCCTCATTCCCCGTCCCCCTTCCCCCTTTCCCTTTCCCTGCCCCTATGAGTTGTTCAGTTCATTTACACCAAACAGTTTTGCAACTATTGCTTTTGTAGTTGTTTGTCTTTTTTTACCCTGTGTCAGACACAACATTTTAACTGTCAGAGGACTGTCTGTATAAACTTAGTCGGGATTTTCTACTAGTACTAGGGTGTCATGGTCCTGCACAATAGGAACTTGAAGATACCTGGAAACCAGTCATTCACACCTTAGTACAGGTCTTCTTGACCATGTTAAGTTTATGCTGATTTGATCTAGGGCCTTCTAATCCATTAGTCTCCAGGTATATGATGCACTGAAGGTAGTCACTGTCTGTACTTGTCCTATTTAGGATTTTCTAATCATTTTTAAAAATATTTGATATAAATTTATGTACCATAGTGAGCTATACAGTTTAAGTATACCTCATTATTGACTTTCCTCACCTGAGTGCTATAGTTTGCTATTGTGGTTTTGCTTTGTTGTCCTCTCTTACTTTCAGCTCACATGGAAACATATGGTGTGTACCATTTTGCTTGGTATTATCATTCTGTTTTAATTCAAACTTTAGTTTATGATAACTCATTATTATCCATTGTAGTATTGAGGTATAATGTGCATCATAGTTTTGGGTCCTCCGTATGCTTCATTTATTAAAAATATGTAGTTCTATGTATGTATTTATACAGCATGCATGCATGTATGTACGTATTTGTATGTACAGCCAGCCCTGGACTTGCATTTCAGGCCTCATGAATTCATATTGCATGTGCATTTCACACTGTACAGATGAAAGAGAGTGGGCTACTGGTTGACAATTTCTGGCTATGGGGGATGCCATTCGTGTTGACATCGGGGTTTGGAAACACCAGATTTTCTTGTAGCATGGAGGTGTGTAGACATAACATAACTAGCAACTCATTATTATCCTGTAAAATATCTAACATTCAAACTGCTGAGGGGTTTGGGGATGGTGTTGGCTAGGAGGAGGGCTCATTAGTGTTTCTTTGTGAATGGTCACATGGCCAAACATTTTTTCCACAATCTTGGGCCTTACTATGGTCTAGATGGTACTCAGACAGCAAAACTCTGTAAACCATGACTGGATCACACCGAGCAAGGGAAAAGTGCCTCATGTAAGTGCTGGTGTGGTCCTGCAAACAATTGTCTCTAGGTAAAGGGTACACTTTCAATATCTGGATGTGAAAAACTTAAATATAAGATGATAATGGTGATAGGTGTGTGCATGTGTTTCAGAATACAACATTCCAAACCTGCATGTCCCTGGAATATGTTCTAGCACGTCATTTGGGAGACCTGCTATATTCAGCACCAGAGCAATGTTCATGAGAAGGGTTCAAGAATCTGAGTTGTTATGCTTGTCCTCTTCCTTACTGGGATACCATTGAGGTGCCTGCACTCAAACTGGATAAACATTACCCAATAGAGACAGCCCCAATGTGGTTATGATGAACTGTTCTGAGCGCTGTCCCCATGGCTCCTCCATGGAGTGGGCAAGGATTGGTCTTCCACATTGGTCTACCACAGGTCTCTAGGGTTTCCACATCTCCATTTTTATTGTTTCTGTCCCACTCCTGGGGTACTGTCCTTGAGTGTTTTTCTCAGGGATAATACTTGGCCCTCAGCCAGAGCTCCCCTACTAATTTATTGGTGCATAATTGGTGATAAGAGTCTCACAGACTTTCCTGTCTAAGCAGATATCACACCACAATCCTCAGATCTCAGCATTCTGAGCAGCTAGAATTATATTGGACCACCCGCCAATGCCTGGCTCTTTCCTGAAACAACCATCTGGGAAACAGCACCACCCATTTATTTCTTGAAGATTGAAAAAATAACAATTAGTTCCCTAATAAATAATCTCCAGGTGCAGAATTTTACAGCAGAGAACTGAGTTTTAGGATTAAGGTAACAGAGTTTGCTTCGCAGTTCCTTAAGAACTGAAATACCCATAGGCTTTGAAGCTCATTCAGTTGTGGGGGGGAAAAAACTGGAAAACTTTCCCAGTTCCTGTGGAGGCCATCAGAGAAAACACTTTAGAAGTTCTTCCAATAGCTTCAGGTCATGATCGGAAGAAGTATAAAGTTCAAGAGTTACAAGTTTTTGCAATATCAGAATCAGTTTGAGGTGGTTGTCTCTCAAAGAGAGCCTCCTGGCACTCTCAAAGCCATTCAGAAAGTTAATCTAACCCATCTAGCCTCCTTAGAATTTATTTTTTCTGTATGTAGTCAGAATTTTCAAAGATAGAAAAACAAAACTTGGCTATTCTCCTGTATCACATACCTGCAATCCTTGCTTATCTGGACGGTAAGATCTGAGTGACGTTCTTGGTTCAAAGCCAGTCTGGGCAGAAAAGCCTATGAGACCCTTATGTCTAATTAAACACACAAAAAAAGCAAAAGTGGTTCTGTGGCTCTTGTGGTACAACACTAGCCCGAGGCCTCGAGTTCAAGCCCCGTAACCGAGTTAAAAACAATTTCTGAGAAAACTTTTGTGGTCCTTTTTTCCTTTGTAGGTCAGATTCTACCTGCCTAGAGCTTTGGAATACTTAAGATCAGCTATGGCATCAGAAGCGGTAGCTGCTACACACACTGCAGAAGCAGTGAGGTTAATTAAGGCTCCAGTAGAACCTTTGGTATTCATGAGACATATGGGAAGATGGGAAAAATGATGGGAAGATTAAGATTACCCTTTAAGTAGGAATTTCAAAGTGTCCTTTGCTTTTTGAAGTTGATGAATTGAATCATAACAAACAAATAACTGGGAGGAGTACAAAGTATGACATGCTCAGTCAGGTTTCCTCACAAGGTATCACCCTTTGTATAATGCCATGGAAGAGGGTTATATTATAGGTCAAACTACAACTCTAGTGTCCCATTTGCTTCAAAAATAGTCCATGAGAATCATCTCAGTAGATGCGAAGAAATCTCTTCCAAAACAAAAATCCAACATCATTAATAGAAAGAACATAACAAAAAATAATAAAGCCCATATATGATAAAACCACAGCAAATGCCATACGGAATGGTCATGAACAAAAACAATTTGCTCTAAAGTCCGCGAGAAATCAAGGTAGTCCATTCTCTGTACTTCTCTTCAGTGTAGATCTGGAAATGCTAGGCAGAGCAATAAGACAAGAAAAAGATACAATTCTGATTCACATAAGGAAGGCAGAATCAAGCCATCCGTATTGCAGATACCCTAATGCATGATATCTAAAGGAAACAAGGACTCCATCTCCAAGCTCCTCGAGTTGACTGAAAACTGTGTTATAGTAGCTGGTTACAAAATTACCTCACACAGATCAATGGACTGGGAGGAAGGGAGGGGGCGGGGCCGCGGGTGGTCAGGCAAGGCGCGGCTCGGGGCCTGGCCTGGCCTCCAGGATGGAGGAGGCCGGAGCGGCGGTGGCCTCAACCGGAGAGGCCGAACTGAACTGGTTCCGCCTCAGCGTGTCCACCGAGAGGATGGAGTCCGAGCTGGAGGCGCACGGCGAGGGTCAGCGCGGCTCCTGGAGGCGCCGCGATGACGGCGGCTGCCCCACAGCCGTCTGGCGTCGCTGCCCCTCGGCCCGATCTGCTGGCGCTGAGCGGCCTGCGCATGCTGCTGGCCTGCCACAACCGGCTCGGAGGGCCCGGCACGCTGCCCAAGGGCCTGGCGCGCTCTCCGCCCTGCCGCAGCCTCCAGGTGCTCAACCTCAGCAGCCATGGCTTCCAGGAGCTGCCGCCAAAGCTGCTGGGGCTGCGCACGCTGCACACCCTCAGCCTGGGCGGCAACCGGCTGCGGAGCATCCCGGCCGAGATCGAGAACTTGCAGAGTTTAGCGTGTTTATATCTTGGAGGAAACTTCATCCAAGGAGTCCCACCAGAATGAGCAAATCTGCCTTGTCTGAAGTACTTGGTATTGCGTGACAACAAAATCCAAAGTGTGCCTCCTCAGCGTTCCCAGTTGCATTCCCTTCGTTCCCTCAGTCTTCCCAGTAGCTTGCTGACATGCCTGCCTCGCAAGATCCTCACCCTTATCCATTTGGAGGAGCTGAGTTCACCAGGAAATCCATTGGTTGTTCGTTTTGTTAGGGATTTAACCTATGCCCCTCCCCCTCTCCTGGAATTGGCTGCATGGACCACTGAGGTCCGCAATATTTCGCTGACGTCCCCTGTGATCTTCCTGAGAATCTTCTTAGATACTTGAGTTCAGCTAGCAATTGCCCAAACCCAAAATGTGGAGGAGTCGACTTTGACCTCTGTGTCAGGCAGATCACGTTCGTGGACTTCTGTGGGAAGTACCGCCTTCCGCTCATGCACTACTTGTGCTCTCCTGAGTGCTCCTCCCCCTGCAGCTCTGCCTCGCACAGCTCCACATCCCAGAGCGAGTCCCACTCCGAGGATGAAGCCAGCGGAGCGCACACCGAATGCACAAAGTTCTCCTTGGTTGAGCACAATCGAGGGGCTTCTGAGAGACAGCTTGAAATTGACTAGAAACCTTGTTGCCCTCATCAAGGAAAGTACGGGATAGAAGAGTTCATATTCCATCTGCCTGTCCAGCAAGAATGAATCCAGTTCCGTGCTTAGACTTCACTCCGAATGGCAGTTTGCAGTGTTCACAACAGGATGGTACATTCTCAGCAGCCATGGACCAGCGGCTGCTGCTGCTGCTGCTGCTGATAGAAGAAGTGAGGAGTTATCAAGGTGTGATTATTACAGAGCTGCCTTTGGCAGTGAGTTGAGCACTATACCACAGAAGAAGCCTTCTCCTTATACCACCCCTGTTTTTATATAACAGACCCATCTATTCATATGAGCCCACAGGTAGTTGCATAGGACTTCATTAGGTCGTTCTGACCAAATAACTACTAAAGAATATAACTTTTAAGTAGGATATTGGAACTTTTTATTTGTTTTTATATGATTATTAATCTTTATAGCCTAGCAATGATTAAAGTGCCTTAATCATTCCAGTGAGATGGAATTTTATGCAAAGAATAATGCCAAAGCAAACTAGAACCTGACATTATGCAGAACCCTTTAAAATGTGCTTTAACAACTCAGTGAATCACACCAAGCCCATGCCTTCTTAACTCCTGTTTTGGTTTCAACATTGCAGTGATCCCGCTTTATTTTTTTTTTCTTAAACTATCTTTAAGTAGTTGTTCAAAGAGGTTTCAATCTACATGTCAGTTTACAAGTACATTGCAACAGTGATGCTGCTTAAACCAGTCACTTTATACATAATGGGAGACCACAATCTTGATCAGTCCGTTTACCATGAAGCAGAATAGTATATTTTGACAGAAAATTGTAGAGGATACACTAATTTGTGAGTGAGAAAGGTAGAATTTCTAACAATAAAATTTGACCCCTTTGCCTGTGCTATAAACTAAACTGTAACTTTGAAACATTTCCAAGAAAACTAAGGTGGTTAGATAAACAAGACAAGAGGGCCAACGTTGAAAGCCAGGAAATTACATTCACACAGTGTCTAAAACTAGTTTAACACTGGAACATTTTGAAACTAAAGCATTGGTAAGTAGCAAAAGATACTAAGCTTATTCTCTCCGTAAAGTGTAGAATAATTGTTTTTGAATTTTTATTGGCTAGTTTAATGTGCAATAGAATTGAACAGTAGTACACTGTAAATTCATGTAAAGTATAACAACACACATATAACCATTAGATTAGAAGTTATAATGACATAATAAGTGCTAAATGTACAGGTGAGATTGCATTAGAATGCCAGGTAACCTCTTATAGCACCCCGTATTGTATTATAATGCTATTTATGTGTGCTAGCTTTCTGTATATATTCTTTTTATTTTAGGTTATCATATAATTCAGGGTTTGTGTGTGTGTTTGTATGTTCATTCATGAAACATGAGTATTTGATGACTGCAGTCGTGCACGCTGCTATAGTGAGTCCCCTTACCATCTCCTTGTTAAAAGTGTAGTAAGATTATTCTTTTATTATTTAGAAATGTTCTGCCTGTATCTATAGAAGTAATTATTACATTGTATATTGTAAACTACAAGTAAAAGAGTCTTTGCTTACATCTTCCACTGAGCCACAGCAAGCTGTAGACTGAAATCATGAAAGGTAAATTTCAGGTAGGCAGTGCCTATACCATACCTAAAATGCTAATGTAAAACATACAATTTGGTAGCATCAAGGTTTTTTCTGGTGTAAATGCTTCTAAATAGCATCATTTCTGTGGTTCTGAGGTTGAACTGAGACTTCATGCTTACTCACCTGAGTGTTGCTTAGCTGGTTAAGCAAGACTGCAGTTTGATTTTTTGCTGATTAATTGAAGGTGGAGGCTTTAAAAAAATTCTTTATTAAAGTGATGTACAGAGGGGTTACAGTTTCTGAGGTAGTCTTGTGGACCTTTTCCTGCCTATTCTGGCTTCACACGGTGTTCTGGATCTCAGCCATATAAGTAGCTAGGATTGCAGCAAGACACAATAGGAACCATCTTCTACTTCTTCATGGACTGTCAGCTTAACCTAAGTAACAGCTTGAATAATCATATAAAAATTCGTTTTTGTAAAATAAATAGGTAGGTTAATATAGCACTTAGCCCTACATAGCTATTTCCAGCTTCCCATGAAGGAAGTATACTGCTTGATCTCTAGTAGAAATACATATGAGCATATGTAGCTGTGTACTAATAGTGAGTGTTCTGTCAACAAAACGTTTACAATATGTCTTTGCCTATTTTTGAAATGTAGGAGTGGTGTGCGTCTGTTCTTACTAACTGTTTTGGAGGGGTAGGAGAGATGAAACCCAGCCTCTGTTCATGCAGGGCAAATCCTTTTCCATGGAGATGCAGCCCCAGCTTAACTGTGTTCTGATTTGTGTGTATTTGAGACAGGGTCTTGCTACACAGGCTGGCCTAGAATTCTGTATGTAGCTCACACTGTCCTTCACTGGTAATCTTCCTGTCTCTGCCTCCCAAGTATTGGGATTACAGGCATATACCACCAACCCCAGCCTATCTTTGGTAAACTTGTGATGAAATCTTTAGTTGTTCGTTTTAATCTCTCTTTTTTTATTCTTATTTTTGATCTTCTACATGGATGCTAATAATGTCTAGGATTTTCCTTGTTATAGAAATATAGAAGATGAGATGGAAGGGATTTGATCATCTAGAAACAAGATGATCCTGAGCCAGACAGCAGATATATATTGAAATGGAATAACTAATATTTGAAATAGAAATGGGTACAGTATTCAGTCTTAGTCGTGTTTACTCATAGAATGCAGACTGAGTTAGAGACATAATCCTATGCTCTGAGCAAACAGGAAGGTTCGCTAAAATATTTGGAGTCAGGGACTGATGGCACAGGGAACAGCTGTGCTCAGTGTTCCCTATATTTGAGTAATAACAAAGGTAGATCCTTTTGTTATCATTATGGAGTTCAGGCTGGCCTCAAACTTGCAGTCTTCTTGTCTCTGCCTCCCAATTGTTGGGATTGTGGGTGTGGGCCACCTTCCAAATGTGTGCTGGAGGTGACTACTTCTAAACACCTTGGTATTAACTTTTTTAAGTTGCCAACTTAAAAATGCATTTTAGACTGACAACAAACCTGGAAATACTTTTGTTGATATAAATAAAAATAAGAAGTAGTCCACAACTAGCAACTGGTGGCTCATGCTTGTAATCCTGACTACTCAGGTATCTAAGATCTGAGGATTGAGATTCAAATCCAGCCTGGCCAGAAGAGACTGTGAGATTCTTCACTTCAAGTAAGTACTGAGACAAAGCAGGAAATGATGCTGTGGTTCAAGTGCTAGTGTGCTAGCCATGAGTAAAATGAAGCTCAGGGACAGCACCAGACCCTGAATTCAAGTTGGAGGGCCAGGCACTAAAAAAAAAAAAAAGGTCACAGTAGTTTTTTTCTGGTTCTGGGGTATAAATCAAGGGCCTCATATATCCCAGCCCTTTTAGTTTGTATGTTTTTTTTTAAGATAAGGCTTCACCCACCCTCTGCCTGAGTTGGCTTGAAATATGTAATCCTTTTGCCTCTGCCACCCACGTAGCTGGGATTACAGATGTATATCAATGAGCCTAGTTTAAAATAAATCTTTAGCAACCACAGGCAGAGAGAGAAGTCAAACCTAAGGATATTCCTAAGCTAAGCAAGCCCTTTAGGGTAACTGAATTGTTTAATAAAGTTATTAAATGACCTACTGGTTGTCATCTAAAAACCTTTAATACTAAAGTTATTCAGTACTTGCTAGTAAGAGCTGGTGTTCATCTCCCAAATGAAAAACCAGGAAATGATAGGATTTTCTTCCAGCAGGGAGAAAGCAGTGCCTCATTAACCTAAATTTTCTGGTTCAGCAGATAATATTGGTTAATATTTACCTTTTCACTGTAAAAGTAAGCAAATACTGAAAGTTTTTGATCTTTGAAAACTTTTTTAAAATCAGTACCTATTTATGTATTAAAGAAACGAATGGTAATTTGCTAAATTTTATATGATCTCATATAGGGAAAACTTTATCCTTTGTAGTACATACACAAAACTAGTTTAGTTATGTAAACTAGTTTAGTTTAAACCTAAGTGTTTAGGTAAGACCTGAACAATCCCCCATTCATCCAAAGGTATAGATTTTATTATGTAATATTATTCCTCATTTAATCCAAAGAGCTTTTCAGTTGTGCTGGATATTTAACCTCAGTAAAAGGCTATTGTGTAGGCATTTAGGCAGCACAGCCTATAATACATAGTTCTAATTTCCTCTGCATACAAGAAACATACTTGACCATCATGTCTTTTAACACTAAATTCTTTGTATCGACAGACTTAGTGTATAACAGTGCATTTAATTTTGTGTGTTGTAATAGTTCTAATCTTTTAAAAAATACTTAGGTTGTTTGTGGTCAGAGAGAACTAAGTGCATTAAATCCTCCATGGACCCAGGATTGGGGAAATTACGGTAACAGCCTCATCATTTCGGACCTTTGACTTGAGGGAGAAAAACTGATCTTGAGAGATTTGTCAACCTAAAACAGGACCCATTGTATCAGTGTACAACTTCTGGGGAGGCACCCTCAATACACTGCTACCGGAGGGCCTTGTCATAAAATCAGTAAAGGATGTTTCTCAGAATTTTATTTAAAAAATGTATGCCGTTCCATGAAAGGATAACAGCAGTTTCGTTCTATTACTCCTTTTTATATAGCACTTATAAAATAACTCCTCATATATATAGTACATATAGCCTCTAGTGGAGTATTAGCACGGTGAGGCCTAGCATGCTTTGTCACTGATTTTATTATAGTACAGATTGAAAGAGGGTGTATTTTCAGTATGTTTACTTGTAAATACTAACATTTTACAAATCTTTTTCTTGGTTTGAAGTTGTTAAGTTTTGAACTAAAGATTTACTCACAAACTCTGCACACTGTTGAATCCATACTTGCAAGGCAATTCTGATCTGGAGGCTACAATCACTTACCTAGCTTGTTAGTTTCTAGGGGAAATAGTCTGGATATATTAAAATCTATTCATTCTAGGAAGGTTATTTACATACTATCAAACAAGAAAGCCATGGTGGAAGAACCATTCACGATCACCAGACATTGCTTTGGCTTTGCTCCTGTGGTTATGGATAAGTTAGATTTAACTGCTTTTTGTTCAGATGTCACCTGGTATTGAAAACATTAAGACATTCTTTAATGTGTCTATAACTGATATAAAGGAGTCCCTTCACAGATTTTGCTCCTGAGTACCATTCTACACTTGAGCTGCACCTCCAGTCAGATTCACTGATCTTAATGATTAACCTTGATGTGTTACTGAGGATGAGTATTATCCTCAACAGTCACTGTACAGTAGTTGTATAGAGACTCACATTGAAGTTTGGTGCATTCTGATCCCATTTTGTATGTGATAAACAAAAATGTAATAGGAAAAGCCCTTAGAATAACCAGTATTTTAACTTTAATCATAAACCTGGGGACTTCAAAGTATCAATAGAGGATGATGAAAATGCATTTTACTTTTACTTTGGTCAGATGACTGTGATCTGATTTCTCAACTTGTATATTTGAAACATTTTGAATTAGGTATATAATTAAAGCCTAACTTTAAAAGAATAGTGTAATGTAACAATATAACTCAAGAATAAAGTTTTGTTTTCTAGATAACATATAGTTTACTGTATCAAAATTACTTGTTACTTTATAATGGTAAATTCCTTTCAAAGAATATTTAAACTATGTTGCATACTTCCTACTGCCTCTAAGACATCAAAACATTGTAATCTTGTATTAATTATGTAAATTTCACCTTACTAAACATGGCGCCTGCCTTTATTTTGTTTTGTTTAAATCCAGCTCTCTATTTCAGGAAAATAACATTATTTTATTCTTAATGAATAAGAATTTACTCTTAAAAAAATCTAAAATCCTCATAATGTTTGTATTTGTATATTATATCATTGCTTATCTGTTTATTAAACTTTCAATACATAAATCCATAAATTAAAATCAGTAGACTGTATACCAAACATACACAGGCAGAGATGGCAATCAGGAAAACACCTCCATTGATATTCCCACAATAAACAAAATAAAACCAAGTAAGCAAGCAAGGTATCTGTGAATAAACCTAATTAAATGAGCAAAAAAACTTTCATAGCAAAAAACTCTAAAAATTTGAAGAAAAGAATCAAAGTCAACATCAGTAAATGAAAAACCCTTAACATTCTTGAAGGGGTAGCTACTAGTAGAGGAAAAATGGCCATAAATGATCTATAAATTTAATGAAATCCCCACGTACTGTTAAAAATCATCTAGAAATCTAGTGCAATCCCCAACAAATCCTGAAAGTAGTTCTTTACTGAGATAGATAATACAAACTACAAATTCATGTGGAACAGCAAAGACCACAAATAGCTAAGGAAATTCTAGGAAAAAATGGCAATGGGGGCAGTATCACAATTCCAGACCTGAAGCCCTAGTAACAAGCTTTACTATCAAAACCAGCGTGCTGTTGCCCCAAAAGTACACCTGGAGATCACTGGAACAGACTAGAAGACTCAGACATAAAAGCACTTACTTAGAGTTACCTGATATTTGACTGGGTAGCCAAGTGTAGACGGTGGGAAAAAGTCAGGTTCTTCAAAAGTTGGTCTTGTTAAAACTATGTATCTAGGGGCTGGGAATATGGCCTAGTGGCAAGAGTGCTTGCCTCATATACATGAGGCCTTGGGTTCGATTCCTCCGCACCACATATACAGAAAATGGCCAGAAGGGGCGCTGTGGCTCAAGTGGCAGAGTGCTAGCCTTGAGCAAAAAAGAAGCCAGGGACAGTGCTCAGGCCCTGAGTTCACAGCCTAGGACTGGCAAAAATAAAAAATAAAAAAACAATATATATATATATGTATATATATACTAAGTATCTAGATGCAGAAAATTAGAGGTGGATCCCCCTTTGTCTCCATGCACTAAAATCACCTCAAAGTAGCTCAAACCCTTCAACATCAGACCTGAAACTTTGCAATTACTGCAAGAAGAAGTAGAAGGAATACTTGAGCTCAAAGGCATGTGCAGGACCTGTCTGCAAAGTCTCAAGGACATAGCAGATAGGAGAGACACTTGACAAGTGGAATTTCACAAAAATAAAAAGTTTTTGCATGCCAAAGGATATAGATACTGAACTAGAATAACAATCAATAGAACAGGGCGGGAGGAGATCTTTACCACTAATATATCTAAGAAAGGCCTTATATCCAAAAAATAGAGGAACTCAAGAAAGTAACCCATGGCAAAGCTAATCCATCACTAAAAGGTGCCAAGGACAGACTTCTGAGAAGAAGAGACAAGGCAAAGAAACACATGAAGAAAGGCTCACCATTCCTGGCCGTAAAGAAAAAGCACATCAAAATACCTATGAGATTCCATCTCACCTCAATTTCCTTGGCCAACATTGTAAATTCAAACAAAAACAACAAATACTGGCAGGGATGTGGTGGAAAGAAGAAGTCTATTGTGCCTTTGGTGGGTATGAACACTAGTAAAACCACTCCGGACAGCAGGCTGGAGGTTTCTGAAGAAACCAAAGTACCCATTTCACATGACCCAGCCATGCCACTCCTGGGTATCTGTCTTGAACATCACCAACCAGCATACGGAAAGACAACTGCACCTCCTTGTTCACTGCTGAACTATTCCCATTAGCCAAGTTAGAGAAAGAGCCCAGATGTCCTCCAATGAATAAGTGGATCTAAAAATACACGATGTAATTTTATACTGCCATTACAAAGTAAAATATAGCATGTGCAGGGGAATGGATAGGACTAGATAAATCATTTTTAGTGAGGTAAGCCAAACTGGGAGAGACAATGGTTTTGCTCCCATGCAAAAGTGAGTTTTACGATAGCTTGGGACAGGAAAAAATAGATACAGGACTCTAGGCATTCACTCACAGCAGACCAAAGGAGTGTACTCTTTGGACAGGAACACAACAAGTGGCACGGTGCCGATGTGCAATCGGTCATATTAAAAACATTTATCAGAATGAACCCTCCCACGGGCGCGGGCTCCGGAGCGGGGCGCGCTGAGGCGGCAGCGGCCGGTGCAGCCACAAGGAGCGGCCTGGTGAGAGTTGCGCCCGCTGCCCTCTTGCCCTACGCGGTTGAGGCAGAAAGTGGCGGAGACTTCGGGGGCCGGGGCCAATGTGGGCGCCCCTGTGACCACGCACCTCTTTTCTGCCACTTTTGCAAGGGCGAGGTCATCCCCAAACTACCGGAATATATATGTCCCAGATGAGAACCAGGCTTTATTGAAGAAGTGACAGATGATTCCGATTTTCTAGGTGGTGGTGGCAGCCGGATAGACAATAGCACATCGACACATTTTGCCGAGCTCTAGAGCCATTTGGATCACACAACGTTTCCCAAGATTTTAGACCATAGAGCCAAGGAGAGGGGTCACCAAACTCACACTGACTTGTGGGACCAAGACGGCCTCCACAGCTGCCAATGAGTCGGAGATACAGGTCTCAGGGAAGTCCTCGTCCTGACAGATCTCCAGCTATTGAAGGGATCATACAACGGATCTTGGCAGGACTCTTTGCAAATTCTACAATTCCTGGATCCCCCACCCCCGGCACCCCGGCCACCCTTTTTCTTGGAGTGGGATGCTACACTCCAACCCTGGGGACTATGCCCGCGGTCAGACAGGGCTGATGCCAGTGTAACGCAGAATTTGGCACAAGTGTCAAACACAGGGCCTCCACCAGTCACAGGAAAAGATTACATCTCTTCCAACATTGACAGTAACTCAGGAACAAGTTGAGATGGGCCTAGAATGTGCAGTATGCAAAGATTACACACTTGAGGAAGCAGTCCAGCAGCTTCACTGCAGTCATCTCTTCCATTGTACATGATACAGTATCTGTATCCTGCCATGGCTAGAACTGCACAACATCCGCCCCCTATGTAGGAAGATCTGAAATGGTGAGGACTGTACTTGGCAAGCCCAGAACTCTGAGGCCTCTGCAAACAACAGCAATGGCATCCAGCTACATGACAGTTGCACTTTCTGAAACTAAACACCATACCTGAACCAGGGCTGGGGTGGTAGTCTTACTGACATAGCTGTAAATTGTATCAAAACAAACAAACATAATAGATGGATGTAGGAATCACATAACAAGCTCCAACCACATGAATGTTTTTTTCTCTTAGTTGAAAGTTAGTTCCTTCAGATGGAATTGTATCTTCAACTACAAATGCCTCTTGTTCCTGAATTCCGAGTGATATTTTATAAGTGTGAAACTATTATGTTGGTTTGTTCCTGCCTGAATTGAATTAGTTCCTTCAAGCCTAGCTGAGGTCCGGCTGTGTGTCCTGTTGTCCAGTGAAAGCTGTTTCTGGCCCCTCCCCACCATGAACATATTTCGCAGTAAATAGAGAGGAACCAGTGCCCTAAAGTCCAACCAGTATAAATCCCTTTGTCTTAATCATAAAAATCATTTTGACCACATTAGCGATAAGTGAGGTAAGATTAATTTAATCTGAGACTACTGAACTTGTTTTATCCTGATCCTCCCAAGAGCGTGAAGAAAATTACAGTGGGAAGGAAAAACTGGTCCATCATCACACACTTAGATTTTCTCATTTTGATTTTCAGACATTATTTCAAGAGGAGCAGTATCCTCAGAACCAGCATGCCATGTTCTGGGAATCTTAATGTTGGTGGGCTTAGGTGGGCAGCATATAGACATGGAAAGGTGTGTGAGATCTTCAGTTCTGAAATTTTTTTTTTTTTTTTTTTTTTGGCCAGTCCTGGTCCTTGGACTCAGGGCCTGAGCACTGTCCCTGGCTTCTTCCCGCTCAAGGCTAGCACTCTGCCACTTGAGCCACAGCGCCGCTTCTGGCCGTTTTCTGTATATGTGGTGCTGGGGAATCGAACCTAGGGCCTCGTGTATCCGAGGCCGGCACTCTTGCCACTAGGCTATATCCCCAGCCCTGAAATTTTTTTTAATGATCCTCAACACTTTGTTTGCTGTCTTTTGTCTTAGAATTACTTCATTACTGCTTGTACAGCTAATTCAGTGTTTTTGATAATTTATTGCTCTTTAGAAATTGGAATTTTCTGTTGTCTTGATTTTTTAAAGCCCATTTTTCATCTCTGAAGCTTTTCCTGTTCTGCTTGGCTCTGGCTTTGATTGGGGTCAAGCTGATGAATGTGATCATTCCCTAAATAACTCAGCCTTGGAAAGATAGGCCTAAATTTCCAAGCCTAACAATGTCCACACAGATGCTTTTTGAGTATTGAAAATTAAATAAATTAAAATGTAAAGAATAAAATGAAGTCTCCCACATCAAATAATAAGAATATTTTAGGTTTCCCTTTTTTTAAATGTCCTCTAACAAGAGGAGCACCTAACAGCAGTATAATAACACAATAATATAATAGTCTTGGTTAAATTATGTGCCCTCTGCTAGTTCTCTAAACTGGATAGTAAGTATGTGCTGTTTATAGTCAGATGGGAAGCATTTATACCATAGTATGAGTGAATTGAGATTAACTGGGGTTATTATCATGAAAATGGTGATAATGTACATGCTCTTGTGTTATAATGTGAGTACCACTATGACTGGCTGAAGCAGAAATACAAGGGGGTGAAGAGGAAGACACAAAAATACTGTCATTCATTTGTTGCCACCAGTCAGTTCATTTAAGTAAGGGTCCTTCTGAGAGTCCTCCACATTTGGGTGTCACTTTTGGAAATGGGGGTACTCTAAATACAGTGTCTAGAATATTACCACAACATACTTCCTATCTCATATCTCTGGCCTAAAGTTAAGTAGCAATAACACAAGATGCACACAAATACAGTTGCTAGGTAAGCTGGTTTTCATGTATCCAGGAAGCTGCTACTGTCCTCATTGTTTTCTTTTCTTTCTGGTTCTGTTAATTCCGTTGGTTCAAGCCCATACCTTGCACAATTTTGGTTGCCAGTGGTGATATTTTAGTTTTGCAAGGCCATCTTTGCCACCTGTGGCAGAGGGATGAAAAGTTGGTCTTTCCCCTTAAGATATAGTTTGACATGGTGGGCAGGGAACATTGCTCATGCCACAGGATATAGAACATAAGCATGCCTCCTGCTCCCAGTAATAGGAATACAAGGCCCTGTCTTGGACACAAAAGTGTTTCCATCAGTTCCTCAGTTCTATGATTTGAAAAGAAAGAAGATGTTTGAAAATGCCTTTCAAAGATTACAAACCCGCACTTGTCACAATTTAAATCATTTTCTAGCAAATAAAATATTATGTCAGTGATCCCAAAAAGGATGTAGACTTCTTCTCCCTTTTCTGTTTATTTACACAGGAATTTAAAGGTATGACAAGCACATTCTACAACTGCTTGAACTTGTGTGGGCACAAGAAATATCAGAGTGATGCCGAACTTGTCCTGGCTGTAGATGGGGCTGAAAATTGTGAGAGGTGTAACAAGATCCATTATCAATTTTAAGGTGTTGTGGAACTCCCACATGATTGAAACGGTTGAATAAATGGGACCAGGAATGTTTATTTGTGTATTTAACACTGGCCTGCATGAAATGAAAAACGAAAGACAATGGTAACCTGTCTCCAATGAGGAGACATGCCAAATCTGATTGTCAAGTAATCCTCTGGGATTGACTCCTAATGATTTAGAGATACATGCAGATCACTGGCAATCTGGGTAGGCTGTAAGTATTTATTCAACTTGTGCTATGGGTAGATTGAGTGCTTTTATTTGAGCTCTGTAATTTTGATGTATAAAAAGTAAATTTGAAAGTTGGGCATTCTAAAAGGCTAATTGCTTTTTGTCAGAGGTCCTGAGATTTCAAAATGAGAATGAATATGGGTGCTAAGTGTATTCTTTTAATACTCAAGTTTATACACTAAGAAGCAATACCAGCTCCTTAACCATAATGTGCACTGATAAATGTTGTTTTTCTATAATTTGCATTGCAAAAAGAAAATACTGTGCATCCTATCCTTGTATTAACTGCCTGAAAAGAAATAGGCCTTGGAGCTGCAATAGCAGCTGACACTTCTGCTCCACAGGCAGACTGACATGCTCAAGTAACTCAGTTTTTCTTCTTTTTTTCAACATGCATGTTATTTTTGCCAAAGCCATCAATACAGAGAATTATGTCCACAGCCACTGATTCATGTAAGACTCTTGTTGAGGCAGAGAAACCCAGTAGGGGCAATGTTTGCAGAGAGTATGCATTTTCATAGTAGTAACAAGACAACTTGACATGCTTTGGAGGGAAACATTAGTGTTTTTTTTAACATGGTTCTCAAAGGGACGGGGAGATCAATGCTGTCAGGATCATCAATTATAGGAGCCTGTGTAGGAGTTTGTCCCTTATGTTAATTAAAGAAGTGAGGTTATTAAGATAAGGGTATCAGTCATTTTGGGAGCCCAAGGTAGAAACAGCCAGCTAGGGAATATAACTGGGGGACTCCTTGACTTAAAAGTTTATAGGGCTCTGTGAAGTGGAGAAATCAAACGAATAAACCTGCAAATAAATCTCCTTGTCTCCTCATTAACTGCCTACCATGAAGAATTTTTGGTAGCTTTTGTTTGGCTTCATTCATCCAAATTTGTAGGGAGTTTAAATTCAGATTGCCTTTTAAGCAGGACAGTGTGCAGACCCCCTGATTTGGGAAACCCAGCAGCTGAAATGGACTGGTGTCCTGCAAAGTTTTATGAACTCACCTACCATATTTGAGGAGGATCTCCAACAGGACTTATGAGAGTTTCAAGAACAACACCCCAACCTACCTCACCTTCAGTATGAAGACAATTTTCTCCTGCCAGCAATAGGTGTGCTCAGACATCTGAAAGAAACTCACCCTTTCTCCATCAGCCATACTACATAGTGTCATGTAAAAAGACATAGATCTATCAGTCTCTTTCATGTCTCTTCTTTAGAAAACAACCCCTGGTCTGAGAGCAGATCCCTCTCTTCAGCCGCAAAGATCATTACTTTATATCTGAATTCCATTTCCAAAGAAATTGGCACAAGAATTTCTGGGCACAGAAGGATGCTGTCGTGTGTGGATATTGTGAATTTGTGAGAGGACCAAACAGGTCTACTGTGCCACATCTCGGGGTTCCAAACAGCTGCTGGGAAGATCAGGAGGAAATTGCCTCTCAGGACTTCAAGATGCTAATGGTTACTGCTCCAGATCTGATGATCGAAAATATCTCCAAAACTTTCCCATCTGTTTGACCATGATGTTTGGGCCATTGCAAATACATTCCTTATTTATACTCTCAATTGTGGGACCAACTATTGGGCTACCATACCAAGAGATCTGACTGACTAACCTGGTGATGACTTAGCTCTTCGTAAAAGTAGCCAACCAACTAACAGTGGGGTAAAAGTTGACACTGACAAACCCCCAATGCTATTGAGACTTGGGCATGTCACTGGATAATGGATGTCTAATACTCACACTTTGAGCCAGAACACTCTTTTTCACTGGATCATCTCCAGTTCCAATTCAACACCTAGACAAGCTCCATCTTGATGATGACCTAAAGGCTCCCAGCAAGGATTCCTGAAGCCTGTTTGATCTTAACCAGCCCATTCACAATGCCTTGTGCATCACCCATATTGACTTCTTTACTCATGCAAGCAGTATGTTTCAAGATCGAAGACTAGTGGCAAGAGCACTGGCTACTACTACACAGGACAAGGTTATCTGCTCCTGCCTTTACCCCAGGCAAACTGCCCCAAAAGGTGGAGCTCACTACTTGGACACAGAAGTAAGAGTAAACACTCAAAGTGATATCATACATGGACATACACGTGAATATGCTTGTTTCTTAGGAACACGAGTAGTATTTGCAAAAGGAAACAGTCGAAAAAACAAACAAGTAGCCTTAGCCCTCTGGGATCCTGGATGTCTTCAAACAGTTGGCTATTATCAATTGGAAGGAAAATCAGAAACTTAATTCAACTGTGTCTCAGAGATATCATCAGGCCAATATAGCTGCCAAACAGGTTGTTAGTCTACCTGTGAAACTACTGTCCCTCTTTGTGATCATGTCATTTCCCCAGCCACAAGTGTTTTCTACTCTAGTTAATATTTTTTGCCAATTCTAGGGCTTGAACTCAGTCCCTGGCTTCTTTTTGCTCAAGGATAGCACTCCATCACTTGAGACACAGAGCCACTTCTGGCTCCTTCTATACCTGTGGTTCTGAGGCATCGAACTCAGAGATTCACGCACCCGAGGCAAGCACTCTAACACTATTCCATGTTCTCAGCCAGAACTTAATTATTTAATATAGTTAATTTTCTATTTAATGATTTAATCTAGTGAATTTTATTTATAATTTCTTGCAAGAAGAAAGAGTTGCCACAAATCAAGGAGCCACCAATGACAACAATGTTCACTGGCTCATGCCTGGTTGTTTAGAAATTCCTGTCATTGTTTAGAAGCTGCCTCACACAAATCCAGTCAACCACACATTAAACCAAAATGTACCTGCTCTCACCTCATTTCTTCCTTCTTTCAAAGATTAATTTGCTTGCAGGTCCAAATTTGAACTCAGGTAAACCCCTGACTAGGGTCGTCAGCAACTCAGGAACCTCTGGAGACACAGGAGCTTTCACAAGTTTCTTTGACCACTGTCAAGAAGTTTGTACTCTGCTATGAATACTGTGAGGAGGTAGAGATTTCACATGTAGTGACATCAATTTTCCAGGAGTAAATGAGGGCAGCTTACTTTCAAAGTGTGGTGAGGCAGCAGGGATTTTGTTAAATAAACAATAATTCTAGGGCAACCATCAGTGCCTCACACACAGTGTCTACTCCGGAGTCTGATGAGAATTAAAAGTGTAAGCCAGCTGAGGCTGTAAATTCTGTGAAAGTATTATTCCAGTTAATCAGGAAACATGAAAAAGTGGGACTATGGTACAATATCACAAAATGTCAGAGAAAGTACCCTTGATGTTGAGCACTTCTTCATGTGTCTCTTGGCCACTATCTTCAGAGAATGTCTCTTCAGAGAAGTCTCTTTTGGAGTCTTTAGCCATTTGTTGAGAAGGAAGTTGGTTCTCAGAAGATTGATTCTGGAGGAATTTAATTTTTTGAATTCTACATCTATTTTAAATAGGAGGCCTTTGTCTGTTGTATGGGCAGTAAAGATCTACTCCCAATTTGTGGGCTATCTACTTATCTTGCAAGTTTGTTCTTTTCTGAGCAGAAGCTTGTCAGTTTGTTGAAATTCCATTTGTCCAACTTTTCCTTATTTTATTTTGTTTGTGTGCCTTTATTAACGTTTCTTACAGTGCCAAAAAGCACAAATGTTTCTCCTATTCCTTCTTGCAAAATTTTCAGAGTATCTGATTCTACCTTGAGGTCTTTGATTCATTTGGAATATATTCTGTTGCAGGATGACATATAAGCATATAGTTGTAGTTTGTTACAGGCAGTGAACCAGTTTTGCCAGCTTTGTTGAAGAGGATGTCTTTCTTCTATCCTACTTCTTAGCTCCTTTATCAAAGATTAAGTGGCCACAGTTCTGAGGGTTCATTTCTGTGTCTTCAGTTCTATTCTACTGGTCCTCAGGCCTGTTCTTGTGCCAATACCAAGCTGTTTTTATTAGCATAGCTTTATAATACAGCATGAAGTTTGGCATTGAAATTCCTTCAGCACTGTTCTTTCTGCTTCAGATTGTTTTTGCTATTTGGGATCTCTTGTTTCATATGAATTTCTGGACTGCTGCCTGTTTTCATTAAAAATGATGATGGGTTATTGATGGGTATTGCATTGAAATTGTAGATAGATTTCCTTTGACAATGTTGCCATTTTCACAATGTTAATTCTAGAATCCATGAGCATGGGACAGTTTTCCATTTCCTTAATTCTGCTTTAACTTCCTTTTGTCAGGTGATTAAAATTTTTACCATAGAGGTCTTTCACTTTTGTTAAGGATATTTCTAAGAATTTTATGGGCTTTTTTTGAGGTTATTATAAAATGAGTTGCTTTCCTGATTTCAGCCTCAGTCTTCAAATTGTTGGCATATAGAAAAGCAATTGATTATTGAGGATTTATTTTATATCTGTTTATTTTGCCAAAGCTTCAAATCAGCTCACCCAACTTGGGAATAGATTCTAGGGGCTTCTTTACATACAGGTTCATGTCATCTGTGAAGAGAGTTTAACATCATCTTTTTCTATTTGGATCTGCTTTATATTTGCCTATTGCCTTATTGCTCTGGCTAGGATTCGAGTACTATGTTGAAGAGGAGTGCGGAGACCGGACATCCTTGTCTTGCTCCTGATTTTAGAGGAAATGGCTTTAACTTTTCATCATTAAGTATAATGCTAGCTGTACATTTTTCATAGACAGCCTTTATTATGTTCAGGAATGTTTTCTGGATTCCTAGTTTCTCCAAAGCTTTCATTACCAAAGAGTGGGTGGATTTTATCAAAATTTTATCAAAAAAAAATTGAGTCTAAAGAAACAATCATTTGATTCTTGACCTTATTCCTATTGATGTAGTGAATTAGTTTAATTGATGTATATATTTTACCAGCTTTGCATCCCCGGACAAATCCCCATTAGTTATAGTACATGATTTTTTGACTTGTTGAAATTAATTGATCAGAATTTTGTTGAGAAGTTTTGCACCAATGTTCACCAAAGAAATATGTCTAAAGCTCTCTTTCATTGATGAGTCCCTGTCTGGTGTGGAGATAAGGATTATAATGGCATCATAGAATGTGTTTGGGGCAAATTTTCACTTTCAATTTTATTGAAGAATTTGAAAAATATTGGCATGAGTTCTGTTTTGAAGGCTTATATAATTGTGCGCTGAATCCATCAGAGCTGTCATTTTCCTAAGATCTCTTATTGCAGTTTCTATTTCATTGCTTGATATATTTATGGTTAGGAGGTTTAAGTCGTGTTAAGTTTGGGCATATCAGTTTTTGCTATGAATTCATCTATTGCTTCAAGGTTCTCAAATTTATTAGCACAAAGTTATGCAAAATATTCCATTTTATTCTGGATCTTGGTTGTTTCTGCGATGATGTTCCTAGCCTCATCTCTGATTTTGTTTATTTGGTGTGCTGTCTTTGTTGTTGGCTAAGGTTTCCTAGACGCCTTTTCATTTTGTTAATATTTTTGAAGAACAAACTCCTTGTTTTCTTGACTCTTTCTATGTTGTTGTTTTTTTTTTTTTTTTACTGTAAGTGATTTAATTTTAATTATTTGCTCCCTTCTATTGGTTGGGGTTTGGCTTATTGCTCCTCTTCAAGGATCTTTAGCTGCTTTGTTTAGTTGTTGAATTGGGATTCCTCCAGTTGGTTGATGTAGGCTCTCAGACCTATACATTTTCCTCTGAGTACAGTGTTTGCTGTGTCTCAAAGGAGCTGGTATATGTATGCTGATTTTGGTTAAATGCCTTAAGCATTTGAACTTCTGTTCTGATTTCTTTGATGACCCACTGGCAGTTCATAAATGTGTTTTTCAGTTTCCACATGATGCAGGATTTTCTCTGGTGGCTTGTGTTGAGCTCTAATTTTATTCCATTGTGGTCTGAGAGAATGCAGGGAATGATTTCAATATTTCTAAGTTTGTACAGTTTTTCTTTAAGATCTAAAATGTGATCTATTTTGAAGAATGTTCCATATGCTGCCAAAAAGATTGTACATTCTGGTGTTGCTGGGTGGAATATTCTGTAGATGTTGGTTCCGTTTAAATGGTCTACGCAATTGTTTACATCTGAGGTTTCTTTGCTGGGTTTCTGGCATGTTGATCTGTCTAGAGGTGACAGTGGTGTGTTAAATCTCTGACAACCAATGTGTTTGCATCAATATGTGGTTTTAGAGTCTGTAGCATTGGTTTGATGAAGTTGGGTGCTCAAGCATTTGGTGTATAGATGTTTAAAATGCTGGATTGATTTTATTCAAGCCTTTCACTTTCAGAATATGTTTGTCTTTGTTGACAAGATGTGTCTTTTTAAGGAAGCAGAAAAGTGGTTCTTGATTTTTTTGATCCAAAATTTTAGTTTATGTCATTTAATTGTAGAGTAAAATCAATTAATATTGAGTTAATGTTGAGAGCTGCATTGCCTTATGATTTTTGTGTCATTTTTTCCTATTCCTTACCCTAATAACCTGTTTTCTATTTATGGTTCATTTCTATGCCAGTATTGTGATCCTGTTGATTTTCAATGAGAGTACACCTTAGAGGATTTTCCGTAATTATGCTTTGGTGGAGATATATTGTTTCAGGTTTTCATTGCTGTGGAAGGTTTTTACTTGACCTTTAGGTATGGATATTTGGCTGGACACAGTATTCTTGGTCGGTAACTATTTTCTTTAGGGTATAGCATACCCCACTCCAGGTTCTCCTTGCTTTCATGGTCTCTGCTCAGAAATCGGGAGTAATTCCTTTATATGCGATTGTTCTTTTCTACCTGGCAGCTTTAAGCATCCTTTCTTTGGTCTCTCTTTAACATCTCCAGATTACAATGCATCAACTCGATGTCCTATTCTGGTCTGTTTTTTGGGGGGTTCTAAAAGCTTTTTGTATATGAATGAGATTATTCTGGATATTTGAGAAGTTTTTGGCTACTATTCTGTTAAACAATGCCTATTCCATTAACTTCCTTCTGTAGGTTCTCAATACCTATTCGCCTTAATTTGGGCTTTCTGATTATATATTGGAGCTACTAAAACAGTCTCTTTGGATTTTTGGCTTGGTTTTGTATTATTTTTTGTTCTTTTTCCATAGTCTAGGCTAACCACACTTCCTGAGACTCAGTCCTCTGCATTATCCAGTCTAATTTGTAAGCTATGTATTTTTGATCTCCCTTTCTTCCAATTATTCTTTCTTGGTGGCTTCCAACTCTCTGCTACTGTTTTCTTTTTGATCTTGTATAGACTTCTTTACTTCATTAATTTGGTACTGAGTGCTGTCTCGCAAATCTTTTCGCTGAGTGGCTCTCCTTTCATAGGACTCTTTATCCTTCTGTTGGAGTTTGTTTAGCTTTCTGTTTGTTGAGGACATAAGTTTCGCTATTAATTTTGGTTGGATTCATCTTATTCACATATTAATCATTGATTAGTGTCCTCATGCTTATGTATTGATCTTTGGTTTGCCTCCTCAAACTCTAGAAAACTTGTCGGAAGCGATTCAAACTTTTCATTTATCATTTTTTATAGCAGCATGTGCAGAGAGCATTTTGAGGACTGTTCCTCTAGGTCTCTGAATGACTGCTCTGATTCCTGGTTATTCTGAGTGGGGGTGGAGATTCCCTGACTTGCCATTTTTCTTGTGTTTTTTTTTCTGTCCATTTGGATAGGAAAGCAAACCCCAAACACACCGGTACGTGATTTATGTCCTGAATCAAACCTGACCAACTCCGATTGTACAGTTCATACAGATTCGCCATCATAGACAGGCAAATTCACTCTCTCCTTTTTTGTATGTAAAAAGAGAGTTAGTAGTCACTCGAGGTCTCCGGGGCAGCTGGAAGGCGAGCACTTCGGCGACTGGGGTAGGCAGCCAGAGCGGCCTTGGAACCGGCAGTCCGGGGCGCAGTGGGGCCCCGAATGGAATCAAGGACCAAGCTCTCGCAAACTTGGGACGTGCATTCCGTGGCACGGCCAGAGCCATGAAGATGGTGGCACCCTGGTCGCGGTTCTACTCCAACAGCTGCTGCCTGTGTTGCCATGTCCGCACTCGCACCATCCTGCTTGGCGTCTGGTACCTGATCATCAATGTTGTGGTATTGCTGATTCTCCTGAGTGCCCTGCCTTATCCATATCAGTACCACTTTTCAAGCTCTGAACTAGGAGGGGACTTTGAGTTCATGGATGATACCAACATATATTTCTCTTGTCATGATCCTGATATGTGCAATGGCTACTTATGGAGCATACAAGAAACATGCTGCCTGGATCATCCTGTTCTTCTCTTACCACATCTTCGATTTTGCCCTGAACACCTTGGTTGCAGTCACTGTGTTTGTTTATCCATATTCCATTCGGGAATACATTCGACAGCTGCCTTCTGATTTTCCCTACAGAGATGATATAATGTCAGTAAATCCCACCTGTTTGGTCATTATTCTTCTGTTTATCAGTATTATCTTGACATTTAAGGGCTACTTGATTAGCTGTGTTTGGAACTGCTACGGCTACATCAATGGCAGGAATTCCTCTGATGTCCTGGTTTATGTTACCAGCAATGACACTATGGTCCTGCTGTCCCCGTACGATGATGCCACTGCTGTGACTGGCGCTACCAATGAGCCGCCACACCCTTATGTGTCTGCCTGAGCTGGTGGTAGAAATGGAAGCAGCAACGTAACAGCTTTTTGGACATCCGAATAATAGTTCCGTATGCTTCCATCTTAGATGAGCTGGTTGTCTTGTCAAAAATACCATGTTTTACAGTTTAGTTCTGTTGAGACCTTGTGTAGTCTCATACCTATACTTTTAGCTTGAGCTCTGGAGTAGTGTACTGTAGGGTTCTTTCTGTAGGGATGGGGTGTAATTTGGGTCCATTAGTTTTCCCCAGAAATATAGATGAGTCTACTTTTGTACCTGCTCAGCCTTAAAGTTGGGCAGTAGGCCACTTTTTCCCTTCTCTGTCTCTTGAAAGTAATAAAGCAAAAGCAAAATTAGGTAATGCTTTTTCTTAAAGCATTCTAGTATCCTTACAAATCCTCAAAAAAAAAAAAAGGAATGTTTGTTGTTCACTCATTGTTCTAATTAGGTAAAATGGCACCCTCATATTTGTTTGAAAGAATTTTCCTGCTTTTCTATGACTTCACTTCAATGACCCTTTAAATTTGTTTGTCAGGGATGTTCCTTGTGAGCTGCATAACAAGCATTAGACAGTACTGGACAGTGACAGCAGAAACTTGTTGAGTCCAAGGTGGTGGGGTATCTTCTCTTGTTAGAAGGGAACTGATTTGTGTGGCACTGTCAGAGACCCAGTGCCCCTTTCCTTCTGGTTTCCATTCTACCTGATGCTCTCTTTACTGAGTGTCCTAACGATCCACTTTATCAAGGGGAATTACCCACATGTGTTTGCCTACTCCAATAGACTCCAATAATCCAATTTAGTTCAACAACACTCAGCTTTTATGAGTTCCACCTGTAATGGCCAACAGTTACAGAGCACATTGATCTAGCATGGCCCAGATATGTGTAGTTATCTAAGATAACCAATTAAACCACCTTTGGAAGCATCCTCTCCCTTATCAATTGTTTTTCCTGTTCAGTATTTTTTCACACCATAGTTAGACAGTTGCTTATAATCTCTGAATTGTTTGCATAAAAATAACAACTTTTTACCACAACCAGATATATACCCTCTTGTTGGAGAAAGAGAAGATTCAGGCCACTTCAATTCTGAAGGACCATTTTAGCTAAAGAATCTACTTGGATCTCATGTGACAGATTTTTAGGTGGCCATTGTAAGTGGCTGAGTGAACAATTTCACAGGTTTGTGTATCCTTTTACAGGTGCCTCAGATCAAACTGCAGTGGTCATGACAAACCTGTCTCAGTTGTACTGATACACAGATTGGACTCTCTTCTACAAGAATTAGAAAGATGAAGGGGAGACTATAATCTGGAAAGCAGAGAGGGGGCATGCTTTCACATAAGGGAGGAGGCACAACTGGTTACCCATTTATACAGGTAAACTGGGTATGGTTTGTACATTATACAATGCTGTAAATCTATCATTTACTACAATTGTATTATTGCAAACTGAAGTGTAGTGTAGGGGTAGTCAAGTGACAGTAAGAAAGTCCTAACTGATACTGACATACCCCACCTAGGATCTAACCTCTCCTAGAGGGTCCTAGGACCCAGGAGAAAGAGGTGGAGGTCTGCCTAAAACTTAGATTGATGTCTCCATCCTCGTGGTTCCCCTCAATGGAGGTGAATGTTTTACATACCCAGCATGGGAAGAAATATACAAAATAGGTATGACTGATAGTTTTGTACCTTGACATACATATCTTTTACAATATGTAATTTCATTTTATTGTAATTTTTATATACATAACGTTTATTAGTCACAAGCACATTCCTTCATTTCCATTCAAACCTCTTCTCCAACCTTTCCAGGTCCTGTCTAGATTATGTCTCAGAAAAGGGAACATAAGTCATTATATAGGGTCACTGTTTTACCCTGGCCATGAGTATTTAAAGAACACCTCAGTAATGTAATTTCTCAGTTCTGGCTGAGAAATTTCTATTACTGGCTTATGGGATTACCAGATACAAGTGAAGTTCCCAAAAGAGTAATTAGACATGCAAAAGTCTTAGCTTTAAGGGTTCTTGAGAGCTTTGGAATTTTCATTCTGTTTCTTTTTCTTGAGCTGGAAATGATGTAGCCATGATGGAATGCCTTTGACCTTTAGTGCCATGGGGGTGGTCAAGATGATAGCATATGGTCCTTTCCAAGTTAGACTATGTCCCTGGGCAGCAAATTTTTTAAGCTCCATTGAATCTCTGGGATGGAAGGAATGTACATGACTAGAGGAAGCAACTGGAAGTGCATCAACAACCCCCTTGAGGATAGCTTGATAGGTAGACTGCAAAGCCTGTAGGTATGTAGGCAAAGCATTTGTTATGGTCTAATTTCTCCTGAAATCTAAGAAGGGTGGGAGGTTATCTATCATACATGATTTTTAAAGGTGAAACCCCTTCCTTATATGGTGCATACCTCATCCTCAAGCAAGTAAGGGGGAGCAGAGTGGTTTATTTTGCACCAGTTTCAAAAATATATTTTGTTCATGTTTGTGTTTTTTTTTCTTTTAGAGTACTATTTAATGTTCTTACTTGGTCAGAACTTTGGGGCTTGTAAGCACATTTTACTTCCAATTTATATTTGAGCCTTTATCAGATCTCATAGAGGTGTGTAAGCCAAATGGGGGAAATATCAACCATGGACTATCTCCCATTTTTACCACTATAGAGACTGTCTCTGTTCTAGAATGTTAAGCCTCTACTCACCTGGACAAGGTATCTAGGTAAAATACAAAGCACTTCTACACAGATACAAGAGGCTTAATTGCTTGAAATCTATTTTTCCCTGTTTCTTGGGGAGTTTTTCCTAGCTCTGATTCCCATGAGAGTTGTTACACAATGTTTGGGTTAAAGGATTCCCAGTTCCACATCTAGTCACTGAACTGTTTGCATGGCTATTTAGGTTTGGGATATCATAATTACTTGTTAGGAGTTTAGTTTGCTTTATGTAACTTAAATGGCGAGTCTAGTTTATCTAGGTCCTTCCCAAAGTCTCAGGGAAACAAATGGCCTCCCATCCTTCTGAACCTACCCTCCACATACTTCAGTGGCCTCTCTTTTTACATGAAGATCTAGTCTCAAATTGTTAAAGTACGATTGGAGGGCAAAATGGGGCCAAAATATTTCTGAAAACCCAATTGGTTTTTTGTTTTTTGTTTTTTGTTTTTTGTTTTGGCCAATCCTGGGCCTTGGACTCAGGGCCTGAGCACCATCCTTGAGCTTCTTCCCGCTCTAGGCTAGTACTCTGCCACCTGAGCCACAACGCCCCTTCTGGCCGTTTTCCCTATATGTGGTGCTGGGGAATCGAACCCAGAGCTTCATGTGTAGGAGGCAAGCACTCTTGCCACTAGCCATATTCCCAGCCCCCAAATTGTTTTTTTTTTTTTTTTTTTTGGCCAGTCCTGGGCCTTGAACTCAGGGCCTGAGCACTGTCCCTGGCTTCTTCCCGCTCAAGGCTAGCACTCTGCCACTTGAGCCACAGCGCTGCTTCTGGCCGTTTTCTGTATATGTGGTGCTGGGGAATCGAACCTAGGGCCTCGTGTATCCGAGGCAGGCACTCTTGCCACTAGGCTATATCCCCAGCCCCCAAATTGTTTTTAAGAATAATTTTGGCAGTATTCCTTGACTAATATCCAGAGCCACAATTTTTAATAACCAGAGTTTAAAAATTAAAACTATTGTTACCTGGGCAGATATAGAAGGCTTGCACCTGTAAACATAGTACAGTTTTTAGGAGGCGTTTTACCTAACCTGTCTCACTTCCTAAAATGACTTTGATCATAACAAAACTTGATGGGTGGAGTTGAATCTTGGTAGAGTTGAATTTGAGTTGGATTCTACAATTTATTTTTCAGCCCCACTTCCATGCATTTGGTGGTTAATTGGAATTAAAGCTGTCAGCCACATTTTTGAAATGCAGGCCTGTCTTTGACCAGAGATCTACAACTGTCAAAATCCTGAATAGTTGGATAGCATTTGAGAGCTACCAGCACACATCCAGACGGGGTTCCTAGATGAAACATATTGAAAGCAAAATATAATATGAGTAGGCTCTATGATGTTCTTCCTTTCCTGGCCACAGAGTGACACCAGAGATCTCATTTCCAAGAATGCCCTGTTTTAATCAGGCATCTGTGACTACACATGACCACAGGGTGTTGCCAGAGGACCACAGAAATGAGAAATGAGTTTGCCCTTGTTTTGGGGATAATTTTAGGGGAAAAGGTCACTTTTCTTGTTTCATTGTCCTATGTCTTTCTATCCTCTGTTAAGTCTGTCCTATGATATGCTCCTTCCAAACAAATAAGGCTTCAATTTATTAAGAACAAATTTTCCTTTTATTTACTATGAGTGACTTTTGATTCTTTGTATTAATATAAAAAATGGTATCATTAACATTATTACTTACTAATATAATTACTATTAGTATAATGACATATATGTTAAATATTAATTTCTTTTTCTATGCATCTGCTTATATTTCAATACTTTTTATTTTATTTGCTGACAGAGTTCTGGGAACCCAGTTAGTGTAAACCAACAGTACAGCAACCAAGTTTGCTCCTTAAAGGACAACAACCAAGTTTGATTATAGGGGATTAGGAATCTCCTGCTCCTCATACTTCATTATACATTAGCAAAGGTAGAAACAATTTAAAAGGGGGGGTGACTATGAAGAGGCCTATGATTGCTCTTCGTCTTGTGTCTACCACGTGGCAGGGGATAGCTCTATTTACAGAAAGCAAATATGCTATGGACTCACACTATGAATTGACCACCAGATGGTGAAACCGATCCAGAAAAATCTTCAATCCTTTGCAGCTGTTGTTTCTACAGCATTTATTTATTTATTTATTTATTTATTTATTTATTTATTGGTCTTTTTGTTTTGAGGGAGGACATTATCTTGCTGAATTTGAGGTGGGGCTGTCCCAGAGATCCTCGTCCTCCATCCTACATTTCTTTCCTGTGTGACTATACTTTCGTCAGCCTTAACCTCCTGCTGTATATGTGCCAGCTGGTACCAAGATACCTCCTGATGAGCATGTTCTGGATAGAGTGCATGCACATGCTGGTGCATGCCAGTGAGCTCATGCTCACATGCAAGTCCCCAGTGGTGTGCATGCATATACTGGTGAGCATTGGACATTACCCTACTAGCGTTATGGGCAAGCTCCTGAGTCACATATATGTGATTTTGAGCATGGACCTCTTGACTCACATGCACTAGAATGTACTGGAAGAGAGAAAATCAATGGAAGCAGGGTTAGAAGTCACAAGGTGATTTTTTAGTGTGCAACTTCCTTGTCCCTCACCACCTGAGAAGGAGGAGGAGTGACAGCCTCCAAGGGGGTGAGGTTTTGTTCTTCCTCTCCACAGGTCTCTCCTCTCCCCACAGGTCTCTCCTCTCCCCACAAGTCTCTTAGTGCTCTGCAGGCCTCTTAGCAGGTCTCTCATGAGACTGCCCAAGCCACACCTCTCCACAGGGCCCTAGGCAGGCCTCTTGCCTCTCCTCTCCCTCCACTCCACTCTGGGAGGCCTCTCTTGCCATCTCCCTTTCCTCCCTCCTTCCCCTCCCTGAATAACCCTCCCCACTCTCCCTAATCTGGTGGCCCACCTCCCCAAGCAGCCTACTGCCCAACCACATGGTGCCATGCCCCCCGGGGGCTTGCCTGCATGACACTGATGTCAGCAGAGGTGGGGTTTCTATCCCTCAGATTTTCCCAGCACAATCTGGTGAGTTTGCCTCTAATGCTACTCTTGGGTCTCCTGATTACTTGCACATGCTGCTACCTGTAGGCCTCTTGCCATGTGAATGCACCCTGGTGGACATGGGCAAGCTGACATGCTTGGTCATGCTGTTGCACACCTGATTTCTTGTGTGTATAGTGACATGTATGCCATATTTCTTTTATTTCTTTTTTATTTTTTTGGGGGGGGCATGGTGCTAGTATTGAGGCAGTGTATTTTTTAATTGCACTGCATCCCATGCTGATCAATGTGTGTCTGGAGGATCCAAGTATGACCCCAGAACACACACACATGCATTTCTTGGTAGATGATGTTGGGCAACTTTCTCACCACATGCTTTTCCTATTGTATGTTTTGTTTCCTTTCCAAACATGTGGAGCCATTGTGTAACTTGATTTGCTGGTGGCTCTAGGCATTCTGTGCTCATGGGCATGCTACTGTGTGAGAATGCAAGCATGTAGTTTCTGCTGGTGGTGCTGGCCATGCGAGAATGTGGGCCTGTTGTTGCACATGCATCTTGTGGTGCCCATATGCCTCCTCAGAGCGAGTGTACACAAGCCTCTTGGTGCATTTACACTTGCTAATATCTGTGGGCTTCATGTTGCTCATGCACGTTCTCTGCATCTGTTGCTGCACACACACTTCTTCTTGGTGTTTGCATCCTGGGCTTATGTTTCTGTTGGTGCTCACAAAACTCCAGTTGTGCATACTCTTACTGGAGACCACATAGTGCTAATAAGTATGAGCTTCCTGGTGTGTGTGTGTGAACAAGAAGTGCTCTTGTCCCTTCTGAAGTGCATGTACCTTCAAAAGCCTATGGGTCTGTAAGGGCCCAGGTGTCTGCTGATTCCCACAGGCCTGCTCGGAACATGCGCCTACCTGCTTTCTTGTAAGGCACACCTGATGTGCATGTGCCTCCAGGTGCACACAGGCCATTTGGTGCACAAAGCTCTCCTGGTTCACATCAGTGTGTTGACTTGCATGGACTATGTTTTATGGAGTTTCTACACTATTTTTGTGAGTGTAGGTGTTGGTATGTTGGTACTGGGGCTCTCTGGTTTATTTCTCATGCTGCAGCATTGAGTACTCTACTCAGGGATTTACAGTGTCCTTGGTTCTACTGTAGAGTTTGTGCTGGCTCAGCATCAAGGTTATGGATGGTAACATGATTTGAAGCTAGTTCCTGGGTCTCAGTTCATTTACCGAGCATGCCACCCAATCCAGATGGCTACTCACTGAGTCACTCACAGCTTTGGGAAGAGGTGTGCTTTCGCAGATATATCTGTTTGGCTTCTATAGAAAGGAGCCTCACACATTTCTTGCAAGTGTCACGGACAGGCCTGGCACAGTTGCAGTGCCCTTGCAGACCACAGCCATGTGAAGATTCAAGTTTTACAAATCCACACGTGAGGCAGAGTCGGCTTAGTTAGGAAACCTCACAATGTTGACTCTAGGATTCAAACCCAGATTTATTGAAATCTGACTACATTTGTTTGACAAACAGATTTCATAGCAACTGTTTGTGAAAATGCGCTACTATTTTTTTAATGCTACAGTGAATTTGCTTAGACTATAAAATAAATTTATATTTTATTCAGCAGAATATCAATACACATTTGAAAAAGCCATGTTTGGAAGAAACATTTGTTCACATGATAGGCAGCATCTGGTACAGGTACACACACACACACACACACACACACACACACACACACACACACATACACACGGTAATAATTCAGCAGCGGTTTCACAGTTCTGCCTCCAAAGGCTGGCAACTTTCAGGACAATTAATTCTCATGTGCATCTGTGAGATCCCTCTTGCTGAGAGACCTGAGTCCCCGCCATAAACCTTACCTTGGACAAGCCTCCCTCCCTTCCCCTGATTCCTTGTTTGAGGTGTCTATAGAACAGGAGTTGACTGCATCTGATCCACACAGCCTGGCCATCTGGTGTGACATTCCTGTGATATTCTTCCATTCATGGGGACCTCCCAGGAGGGTAGTGATTGGGGTGACCCTTTGAAAAGGCTCAGTGTAGAGAGAGAGCAGGCACACAAACAGACTTGGGGTGACAGCAGGTTGGCCATGCCTGGAAAGAAACACCTTAGAGATGTAACAATGATGACAAGTTACACTGCATGGCTAAGGGGTTTGTTGGTTAAGATGATGCCACAGTTATAACAGACTGATCTCCTCCATCCTAACTTCCCCTTCACTCAGAGGAAAGGAAGCAGATGCTGGGGGCTAGTGGGGCAAGCTTATAGTACTAGCTACTAAGCAGGCTGAGGATATAGGGCTGTGATTCAAATCCAGCCAGGGAAGGGATATCCAGGAGACTCATCTCCAATTATCCACCAAAAAAGCCAGAAATAGAGCTATGTTTCCTGAGCCTATCCCTCATGGTCCAGGAGAAATCTGGAGGGGAAGAGGGAGACACTCCTGGAAGACAGGTGCTCAGAGCCAGTGGCAAGTCTCTGTGCTCAGGGACCAGGGAAGCCAGTAGAGGTGGCAGCCATGCAGGCCGGGGCTGGGGCTGGCGGAACAAGTGCAGATGAGCGGGGAGATCAAGCATGGCTCCCAGCCACTGTTACCCACAGAGCAGGGTAGTGAACTGCCCAGGAGCCTGGTGGGCAAATGAGTGATAAGCAACAGTATGTTACATATGAAAAATGAAATGTGTAGTCTTTCCCTTGCTGTTTGAATCCACAGTACTGCGGTTTTGACAATAATGTACTGGAAAAGAAATGCACTAAGTTCCATGTGATGATTTAGAGTCAATCCATCATTTACTCCAAGCAGTAAATGCACAGATTCTGCAAGGAGAGGGCAAGACCGCAGACACAGTCTACCATTCCAGGCCCTTCCAAGGGCGAGTGACCCAGAACAAGGAAGGAATCCCCCCGAAGTGAAGCCCCCACATGTGGGCTAACCACCATCAGAGGTGAGGGAAGAGCCATGGATCCACCCACCTTGCTCCCCACCACACAGGAAAAAGAGACCCGGGCCGACTGCAGGGCAGTCTGCAGTGCAGAATAATGCCTTAGCAGCTTTTGCTAGGAATCTTCTCAGG
The DNA here is from genome assembly GCF_023159225.1 of Perognathus longimembris pacificus. Classification (NCBI taxonomy): domain Eukaryota; kingdom Metazoa; phylum Chordata; class Mammalia; order Rodentia; family Heteromyidae; genus Perognathus; species Perognathus longimembris. The sequence goes on along the minus strand of NW_025956683.1, from coordinate 136,249 downwards.
TGTTTGTCCTAGCAATGAGCAAATCTCCCATCAGAAATAAAGCTGTGTGTGTGTTGGTGGGGGGGGGGGAGTTCTGCCCCTCTCAGCCGCTCTCTGCCCATTCTGGCCCCAGGCTGCCCCTGCTGGCATGCTACCACACTGTCAGAAGAGATGCTAGTGGTCCCCTTCCTGCCAACCCCATGGGTTCCATTCAGGTTCTGCTCCTCCTTCAATTTCTGTTAACACCATGCTGACTCTCAGGAAGCATGGTGCCGAGACAACTTAAGACTTTCACGGGAGAGTATGAGTGGCTGCCAAAGCATCCTGGAAGGGAGTGGGGAAGCAAGGTTTAGCAAGAGGCTTAGATATGTGTGGGCAGGCACTTGGAGAGCTAGAAATCAAAATCAGGGTAGGAGGCCCTCTATGTAGCAAGAGTAGCTGGAGTCCTAACCACAGAGGCTGCCACAGAGAGAGAAATCCCAGGCCACTGGGCCTCAGGCTTGCCGCCTGCAATCCAGTCCTTACCAATGACAAAGGCTACCCAAACAGTTAAGACTGGCCTCTTACTGCCCATAGTGGCTCATAACAGGCAAGAAAGGCTCTCAGAGCATGAGGCATCAGTAATATGGCGTGTATCTATTCCCTGTTCCAAGTACAGTTCTGCTGGGTGGCCTCCTGTCTGACACACAGACATTGGAGGGTTGAGGTCCCCTCTGATTGATTACAGGGTGTCTTCAGTGAACAAACTTTCAAACCAACACCAATGGGCACGTGGGCCACATCTTTTCAATGTGGGCAGAAGGTCTGCAGTGAATAGAGCTCCTCATACCAAGTGGGATGCTGGCTTTCTACTTCCAGGCCTTGGTAGCTGGTTCACTCATGCCCTGTCTCAAAGGCTGGGTGGGTGGAACTATGCAAATGAAAAAAGCTAATGTGGTTTCTGGGGCAGACCAGGTGGAGTGAAAGAGACACACAAGTCATCTCCTTTCAGTATCTCCCTGAAGGAAAAATGGAATCACAAGCATGTTCATTCTAGGTAACAGGAAGCATCTAAACACTGCAGACAATCTTAGTGATAAATCTACATTCATATCTGAGAATTTTTTTTTATCCTAGGAGAAGCCATTAAATATATGGAAGAACAACATGAAAAGCAGTTTAGAATCCAGGCTAAATTGAGAATGTAGAAAGAGTCCTGCTTTAAGACTGACCTTACAGAAAATCCATCTTACTATTCTCCTTTTATGAGTCAAATGATTAAATTTTATAATCCCACATTTAACCGGCCATCGGTTCCAAGCTACACAGTTGGATTTAGTTATAGAAAACTAGCTTACATATGGTATAGGAAGTGAGAGAGACTTTTTTTCCCTACAATCACCTATGGGTTCAGTCTTATACTCACTGTCAAATCTATATACCTTTGTTGAGTCCTGTTAGTGTTAACCTACCACTATGAGGCAGAAGATCAGGTGAAAAACTGTCTGTCCTCATTGGCAGTCCTCCCCTTACCAAAAAAATGAGTGTGTTATTTATAAAAGTTCATAAACTTGTAATAACATATTTTCAGTGACATGAAATACACACTGTGATAGCAACATTGGGGTTGCAATAAGAACAAGACAAAACTATTTCATTTAGGGTAGAAATACATAAATTCTCGATTGGGTTTAGTGGCTTATAGGTAATCAGAGACTAAGTTTTGATTTCTTTCCATATTTATCCATTAGTGTCTTTTGTCTTGAATAATGCCTGGCCCCGTTCTGGGTGTAAGAGTTGTAAACACTTATTCATTTATCAAAGAAGTAGCCAAGAGCAAGTGAACAACATACTGAAACCAAAAGCAACTGCCTAAGAACCCAAAGCCAAATGCCTAATTGTGAACCCATAAACCCCAATGGAACCCAAACAGATGTCCTAACCCCACCAGCCCTCAAAAGACCCCAGAGAATCTGTCGCACTGTCCCCAGAGAGTGGGCACCTGTTAACCCTACTAGATTCCTCTCAATCTTGTTGGCTTGGGCTACCAGGGCAGTCTAGGAAGAAAAGTGCCAGGGTGTTAAGGATCTGCAGGCCAGTTCAAAGTGTGCACCCAACTCATGAGGGCATTACGGTACAGTACAGCACTGACCTGCCCCTAAACATCCCTGTAGCAACAACAGCAGTGACAAGGCTCTGTCAGCACGCTCTCCCTGCTCACTGGGTGAGAGAAGATTTTTCATTTCATATATCATTTACAACTTGTTGCTGTGATTCTAAAAAACCAGTGGGCTTTATCAAGTTAAAGAGCAAGAAAAATATATTTGGTGAGCGTGTTAATTTTCTGGAGGTTCTGCAGAGCGCAGGAGATTAGGCAGCTGGGCACAGGGGAGGGGGGAGGAGAGCTCCCTCACCCTCCTCCTCACCACCAGCAACAAGAAGACCTCGTGACTTATGAAGCAGCCAGCAAGGGCATTTTATTCGTGACTGAACAGCAAAAACATCATTCCATTTGGTCTCTCTGGATTATATCTGCACAGAGACACTTGACAGCTTGGGCCCAAGTCACTTGGGGTCTAACTGAGGTTTTTCTCCATATCCTACTCTCATGACGAGAGAGAGAAGCAAGTAGGAGCAGCTACCAAGACAAGTCAAGTCACAAGAGGGAAAAGAGATGTCAAGCCATACTGTCCATGATTTGCAAAATGAGATTAGGCAAAAGCCTGATGCAGAAATGGAGGTGACAGGACAGACATGGACTGAAATATCTGTCAGGTGAACAAAATCCATCCTCACTTTTTACAAGGTCCCTTTCAAGTTTATATTCTTATCTACCAAAATCTCCGGTACTTCAGGCTGGTTACCCATATCTCAGGATGAATATGCTCACCAAACCATTGCACTATTCCGTTGTGCTGTTGCTGTCTTTGAGTTTCAGCCTCAAGTCCTCACGTGAGATTGGTGCTCTGCAAGTTCACAGGGCCAGCAGAATGCACACCCACAGTCGATGAGGTACATGGTTGAGTTTCCCATCTCTTGTCCACAGAAGCAGAGGTTTGGATCTGTGTTGGCTCTGGGATGGGGAATATCTGAAGCATTATTAAATTGCAACTGCAAATGGAATTGAATGTCTGAAGCATTATTAAATTGCAACTGCAAATGGAATTGAATTTTAAATTGAAACACAAAATGATAGCTGTTACTTCTAAATATCCCCTTTTCCACAAAAATTGACAATGGATGGAGACAATGTTTTAATATGTTATGACATTCATTTAAGATCAATTTCTAGACTGCTACCTACCAAAAAGATTGCTACTTCTAAATGCATGTACATGTGCGTGTGTGTGCGCGCACACACACACACACACACACACACACACAAAATTCAGAAATCCCAGGGTGCTGAAACCGAGTTGATTGTTTAGATTAGGCAAATGGCACAGGAGGTAGAATACTTGTGCAGAGAAGTGTTGTGCTAAACTGATTGTTTTCGAGATAAGACAAAATGCAAAACAGTCTATTTCAGAAAAGAAACAAAATAAGTAGTACTATTTTGGTGAGGAACATAATAATGTTTTGCTGGTGAATACAAATCCAGGGTGCACATTTGTATTCTGATATGTGTGGACTGAGATTTTGTCCTCCTTCTTGCTGGGGTGATAAACTTCCCCTTAACAAAGAGACGCTGTTTTTAAAAACTGAAGATGGCTCATTCCACACAGAGAAAAGCAAGCTGTCTCTAGTCCAAGTGAGCTTTATGAGTAAGAAAACGTTTTACATTGTAAAAGTTTTTTTGGAGAAATGAGAAGACGGTTGAGAAGGGGAGCCAACAAGATAGCTGGAGACAGTGAGCCCTTTGCACAGCTTCATGCTGTGGTATCTAATATATGACTTTAGTTGCTCCTCTAGAAAAGACAGTATCACCTCTTCACATCCTCCCAGCCTCCCAGTTGCCTGCCGGGGCATGCCAGGAAGGCAAGAGTGCACCCTATGTTCAGATCATTTCTCCTCATGCCTGACCCACTACATCACAGCCCTCGGGGCTGACAGTCAGCCCTGATAGACGGGGGTGTCATCCAACCCCTGCAGGGAACTGAATTCTGCCAGCCACCAGAGTGAGCAGGAAGCAGCTGCTTTCTAGAACTTCCAAGAGGGCCGAAGTAGTCTCAACACCTGTGGGTTCCACTGCGGAGAAAACAGCTGATCCATGCTCGGTTGAAACTTCATGACAAAAATGAAATCAGACACATGGAGATTTTAACCACAGAAGCTGTGTCCAATTTGTTACAGCCAGCAAGAAGAAACTAATACATTGGCAAGCATGTTCTGAAGTGACACCAGGTGAAGAGATATGGACACCAGCTGAGCCCCACGGCCAGGAAGCAACCCAATGCCACCCAACCACCACCCAAGCTGCAAAGACACCTCCACTCAGTCAGGAAGCCCACCTGCCCTCAGATCTTAATTGTAATCCCATACTCCTGACCCATGGAAACTAAGATGTCGGTTGTTGTAAGCCATAAAATCATTCTACTACTTTACTTCTATTGTTTCCCTCTTAACATATTTTGTCCAGTTTGAAGACCATATCAGACAGGTAGAGACCCTAACTCAAACAAGTTGGACCAAATAAGTAAAAAACAAACAAGGGAATGGTTGAGTGCAAAGCTGGCAGCTCACCGCTCTCTGCCTTGGTTCTGCCTCCCTAGGTTGGCCAACCAGTTCCTGTGGGACAAGATGGCAGCCACTGGCCCAGATTTCTGTTGCTCTTTCACCTGGAAGTGAAAGTGCAAGTCGCAACCCAGCTCTCACAAGTCTGTTTGAGTCATATTCCTCCTGAACAAGCAGCATTGAGAGAGAGAGACAGACAGACAGAAAGAGAGAGAGAGAGAGAGAGAGAGAGAGAGAGAGAGAATTAGCTCATCTTTGCTGGGGCACACACTGTTGCTAGGGCATGAGTAGAAGTTGGCCTACCCAATTTGTGTTTAGTAAATCTGGGAAGGCAATTTCTCTTTCCTGGGGCAGGAAAGCCCATGAGACTCTTTTCTGCAATTAACCACTAGAGAACTACAAGTGCAACTGTGACTCACAGTGATAGATCACTAGCCTTAAGGGGAAAAAAAAAGCTCAGGGACAGCTCCCAGGCCCTGAGTTTCAGCCCCATAATCAACTTTCCAAGGAGGGAAAATACTATCATACTGTCTATATCTCATGCGGTATCTAGGATAGACTAAGGTCTGGACAGTCCTTTCGATCTGTACGGTCTGTAATTCCAATATTAGAACATGTAAAGAGTCCCAATGTACATGTCTTTAAAATTATTTTGGAAAGGAAGAATATTTGCTTGGCTGCATGGGAAAAACAGTCCCCCTTCTTTCTAGCAGCACTGAAGGTCATCTCCTTTCTTGAGAGAGGCAGAGGAACATGGGGGGGCCTAACACCCCAAGAGAGGCAGAAGCACAGGGGCTTCATGGAGAACTGAGCAATGCACTTCCTCCCTCCCCCAAATTTCACTCTTCAAAAGTAAAATTTCTTCAAACAAAGCAGTTACACATCCTTAGCTGAAGTTTAAAAATAAGGATATCTTTGAGTTTTCTAAACATCTAACAGAAGAAAGGGCTACTTTTGTAATTTTTTAAAAAATAATAAAAACCAATGAATTCTTTTGGTGTTCAAATACAACCACATAGAAATTAGCTCAAACTTTCCCCTGAGTACTATTTTGATTTTTTATCAATCTAAAAGGTTTTATTTTTATTATGATGATTATTCTTTGGAGAAAGAAAAAAAAAACACATAGTTGGGAGAAAATGAATTTAAAAATAAAGTTAAATAGGAAAAGTCTTCCAGCCATCCAAGAGATTAATAGTAAGATATCTTCAGATGAATTGTTCTTACCTTTTTTAGAAGCCATTTTTGGATCCGGATGATAATTTTAGCAGAAATTGTTCAAACTTTCTTGAGGTAAAGGAACAGCCACTAAATCTTTAACCCATCTAAGAGATAGATATACTGTCCTCTTCTCCTATTTTTAGTGCCCTATGTCTTTTTAGCTTAATGGGGGGAGGGCAGAGGGGAGTGAGTTTAATGTGCCTGGGAGTACACCATATGTGTTATTTTCTAGTAGCTGTGTATAACTATCAGTGTTATTTTAATAATCAATTTCAGTGTAATGGCAAGATTTCCTTCAGTTGCATTTAAATCTTAATAAAGTTCAATGAAAAGGAAATGAAAAAGAAAAGAGAAAATACCATTCAGAGGATTAACAAAACACTCCAACAAAAGCACCTTTTTAATTTTCATGAGTTGATAAAGTGATAGCCTTTTGAATAGACAATTAGGCTCATAAACCCAATCCACCAAGGGCTTAATTTACAAACACACATTGCCCCTAATACATTTGCACAGGAACTGCACGCTTATTAACAAGATTAGAATATAGCAAATCATTCATTACTAACAGGAATCTACACTGCATGGGTCTTCATCCCTATGTAGACCAGTATTTAAATCAAATCATTTAGCACAATTTCAGGAGCTTAACTCCTATATAGATTGCTCATGGGTAGCCCTGTAATTCCTTGTCTAGAACAGCGGAACCCCTTCAGAGGGCTTTGTGAACCTGCCTGGGCTTCTGTCACAGGAAAGAGCTGGTCTGGAAGCCCAGGACCTTGCTCTTTGGGCTACCCATAAATGAGACTAAGCCAGCTGTCTCGTCCATCCAATCAGGAGGTATGCTCCTGGAAGAAGCTCTGAGACCCAGCCCAGCCCAGGTTCAGCATGGGGACTTTACATCAGGGAAGGAGGTTTGCCACATGCAGGACTTGTGTCTCTGGGGTTCACCCAAAGCCCACACTCCATCCAAGCTGGAATTTACAAAGCTACAGTTCCACCACTGGACACCACATAGAGGATACAGAGGCCTGGAGAGCCAGCTTGACTGGTGGGCATGTCCATGGCATGGGAGGTGAGGGGATGGTGATCATGGGAGGTTACTCATCCTTGCCAGGGAGCCTCTCATTTGCCCCAAGCATAGAATGAACAACACCTGGTCTGGCTTCCAGAAGAGGGTTACCCAGGGCCCAAGACTTTCAGATATGAAGCCGGAAAATTCCCAGGCAAACCAAATGAATTGGTCACCTTAGAAAGGCAAAAGGTGCAGGACACTAGTAGATCAGGTTGATAATCATCACTACTCCGGAGGCTGAGATCTAAGGATGGTAGTACAAAGCCAGCACAGGCTGAAAAGTCCTGTGAGACTGACCACCAAAAAACCAGACATGGAGCTGTGGCCCTAGTGGTAGAGTGCTAGCCCCAAGTACAAAAGCTAAGGTACAGCATTCAGGTCCTGAGTTCAAGTCACACACACACACACACACACACACACACACACAGTGGCTATAAGTTTGACACTTTTAGGTACACAGTAAAACTTCACCACTTCATGGACAGGTTCAATTCTTACTAGCAACCTCAGCAGACACCTTTTTTTTTTCCTTATTAAATCAAGAACGTACCTGTTTGGTTCTTGGTGCCTTCCCTCTGACTCACCTAGGATACCAGCATCGTTACTCTTGCACATTGGGGCTGCTGTTCATAAATCAAAGGTCCCTTCAAAGCAAGCACTGTGATAACCAGGCCCAGGCATGATAGAGAGGGGTGTGCAAGGTATCATCACACTAAGGCTTGTGGTAATTTTGTGGGTATGACACCATGGATGGACTCAAGGTCTCACAAGTGATAGTCTTCACCTCTGACTCACACACACAACCCATGAATTTATTCCTGGTATTTCCCATTTACTATTATAGTCCTCAACATTGTCCATGCGAAGCCAAAAGCCTAAATTAAAGGAGAATACTAGATTGGCACATGGAAGAAAGGCTTCTATAAGAATCACTTGGGGTATTTCCAAAATAAAAATCTCTGCCCTCACCAGCAGTGCCATTTCTGGCTCGTTCCTGGTGCTTTCAGGTAAAGATCTGAAAGTTCCCTTCTAGGAGCCACAGCCTGAACACCTGCTGTTCTCTGCTGCCTTGGACTCCATGAGCCTCTGGCCTTACCACAGCCCTGGCCCTCACCAAGGTGACAGGCAAGCTCCCCAGAGTGCACAGACAAACCATGTTGAAGCCCATGTTTGCGGGAGACATATGATGGGGATGAATCCCTTAACCCTGTGCTTCCTGATCCTCATTCACAGCAGAACGAGTAACCAGCCAGTGCAGGCCCTGGAGAGCACACTGGAGGAACTGAGCTCCTAGGCAAGGGGTGTGCCCTCACCCCCTGCCTCCATACCCTACACCACTGCAGTCAAAACACTGAGTAATCACACGGTTCTGTTTGAAAAGGGAGTCTTCCTGGGGGGCAGCCATAATGGAAACTTGCCCCTCATCTTGGTCTGCGTATGGCTGTCCATTCTCATTCTGTTCTTTGCACCTCCAAGATGACCAGTGCCATACACAGTGACCTGCCTTATCCTCCAGATGCCTGCCAGCAATACCTGCCAGTACCCATGGGGACCATGCACAGATGAAACTGCAAGTCCAAAATACAGCACTAAGTGGTTCCCCATTGGAAAGGGAGTATTTGCTTTACAAGAGCATTAGTGGAAGTTTTAAAATACCAAGAGCCTGAATCGCCCTTAATCATTCCTTATGGATAACATCTCTTCAGTCCCAGCCAGGGTCAGGCAGGGAGTGCTAGTACATAGATACACTTAGATGTTTGTCATGCTTCTCTTTTCTGTCAACATCAAAAGTCTCTTGGCCCTCGGGGTCCCTGTTCTGTGTCCCAGCTCCCTCACCTTGTTCCTGACTTTTTCTCCCTAGAGGATATCTTCCATTTCCATCCTGTATCGATACTCTGACCTCTTCTGAGCTTCAACTGCTGGTCTTTTTGCAAGTAAGGCCAGCATGGGTTGAATCAATCACTCCCACCCTCATCCTCAAGACAGACACACTGAACCCCTAACCATGGCAGCTTCCAGAGGTGCCATTCTTTTCAGAGAGGATCATCACGGGTAAAACTAGCTCATGCTAGAGGAGAGCAGACTCCTAATACAAAGTGACTGGTGTCTCTGAAAAGGTGACCATATGAGGACAGACACATGGGAGAGGTCCTCATGACAGAGACACCAAGACCACATGACAGAGACACAGGGGAGCACCAACCATGTGACAGAGACATGAGAGATGACCAACCATGTGACAGAGGCACAGGAGATCACCAACCACATTACAGAGACATGGGAGATCACCCACCATGTGACAGAGACACAGGAGAGCACCATGAGAAGATACAGGCAACAGGGAGTCAGGCTTCTGCATGCAGATTTTCAATTTCTAGATCACTGAATGAATGGTGAAAGAATACCTCCATGTCTGAGCCCCCAGGGGTGTGGTACCTGTTCTAGAAAACTCAAAGAATAAACTTCTGGGAAGATGGCAGAGGAGCTGCAGAGCCCTAGCTGAGCTCCCTCCGACATCGCAGTTTTCTCACCCCATAGAAACTTTTACTCCTAGAAAGACAACCAGAGTAAGTTCTAACAGTACAGGGATTCTGGCCAGGAAGGAAAAATCGACTTTGCTCATGTGAAAACACCAATTTGAGCTCCGGGCGGCATCCCGCCACCATGCCAGTGCCAGCGCCAGCACAGCGCCCGGCACAGCAACCCACACTCCATGCAGCTAAAGCACACAGCATAGACCAAGGAGAAATCCTCCAGATGGCAGCTAAGCATGGGCGAACTGAAATCACAGAGAAAGCGTGAGTACCCCACAAAAGATATTCTCACTCACACCCACAGAGCAGCTTCTGGAAGGAAGCCCTTCCCCCACCACCAGAGCAAAGTGCCATCTTTGCCACTGGCATAAGGTCATACCAGATTGGAACTAAAGTGGGCCTGGGGAAAGGGAGGGCAAAGGAGCCATCTTTGAAACAGGCAAGAGGGACCGACGAGTGAGAGCCAGCTCTGCCCAGGAGAACGCCCCCTGCCCAGGCGGGAGGCATGTCCTGGGCCTCGGCTTAGCCAGAGGTGCCCTACCCTGCCCACCAGAATTTCTAAATTTAAATCGAAAGCGGAGAGCAGCTCCAAGCCGCACAGAAACACCAGACGGGGGAACAAACAGTTCCTGAGACAGTTAAATGGTCTTGTCACAGAGGAAGCCCAATTCCCAGCCCGAAACGGAGCTGCATGCCATAGCCACCTCCACCAAGGAGTCCGCCCCGCCCAGGAGGGAGGAGCCTCCCCCAGGCAAGCAACTCTCAGCTGGGTAAAACAGGCGAGAGGCGCTCCGCCCTGCTGAGTCCACAGCCTATTCAAAGCCAGGCTTTATAGGCAGCGGCCCCACAGCAGACAGAGGAGCCACGGTTCCTGAGACTGCTCAAGTCTCCACCTACAGAGGATGCCCAAGGCCTGCCTGCAAGCTGTGCGAACCTCAGAGACCCAGGATTGCACCAACAGGGGAGAAGGGTCAGAACAGATCCACTCCTTGCAAACTGAAATCAAGTCAAACCAGCAAATCAGGAAAATAGACTGCAGACCATTGCAAGGAAACCAGAGACTGCGGAAAGACCACTCAAACAAGGAGGACTCCATATTTTTTTTCTTTTCAAACATTTTTTAAACTTCTTTTTTAATTCTTTTTAATTTTTTCACTTCTGAAACGTTGTTGGTTTTTTTGTTTGTTTGTTTGTTTGTTTCCATTTTTACCAGTTTGTTCTAGCAAGTTTTTGTTTGTTTGTTTGGGTTGTTCCTATTCTTTTTTTTTTCCTTTTTATTTTTGTTTTCTTTTTTTTTTTTAATAATTTTTCTCTGTTTTGTGCATCTGTCTTCCACTATTTTTACTTAATTTCTCTCTTTGCGTTCTCTTTCTTTAAAAATTACTTTCCTATGCATAACACCTCCACTCTTTTCTGCTAACTCTCCATTGTCTGTCATTTTAACCTTGTTCTTTCTACTGATTCTACTCTTCTCCACATTTCCACGTCACTGAAACTAAACCAAAATCCTCACCACCCCATACATTTTACTCTATTCTCTTTACTACCTCCAACGTACCCTCCTGACTTACTGCCTGGACCTCCAGGTTCCGTTGACTCCTGGTTATTGGATAGAGGGTATCCCAGCTTAATCTGAGTGAATCAAAGGGGTTCATAGAGAAAGCCAGTCCAAAAAGAACTTAATATAAAAACAAGAATTGCGTATAGGGTTGTAACAGTAAATAAGTAAGTACTGAATACAGGGCCCAGGATCGGTTGTTATATTTAAATTGTATTCTTTAGGAACACAAAATCTAATTTTATAGACAGGTATACAAGGTATCTGTATATAATTGTGAAATTGTAAGATTTACACAACAGTGCTTGGTAAGGGCTGCTTTGGGTCTTAAACGGTGCTCACAGGTGCTGGTAGACTGGCATTCCCAATTCAAATGGGCAGAAGGAACACAAGAAAGATGGCAAACAATGAAGTCTTATCCCCCACTCAAAACAATCAGGAAGCAGAGCAATCAATCAAAGACATAGAAGAGAACCGCCAAAAGGCTCTACAAAGTCTACTGATAAACATGATAAATGAAAAGTTTGAATCTCTTCAATTATTCTAGAGCGTGAGGAGGCAAAGCAAAAATTAATGGAGAATTTCATGGCATCCACAAATAGAAAGATAAATGAACTTCAAGAGTCAAATGAAAAGATAGCTACTCAGCTTAAAGATTTGAGAGACAACAATCAAAACAAAAGTAATGAAGTTAATGAAGTAAAGAAGTCCATACAAGACCTAAGAAATGATAGGGAAATCATCAGGAAAGACCAGTCAGAAGGAAAAGAGATTCGAAATCAAGTAGCTAGCCTAAAGTCCCGACTAACTGAAGCAGAGGATCGAATCTCAGGAGCTGAAGATTCCTTAGATTCTATGGAGAAAGCTCAAAAATCAATACAAATCCAGTCCAATCAACAAAAAAGATCGCTACAGGAGATTCAAGGCACAATCAGAAAGACCAATTTAAGCATAATGGGTATTGAGGAAAACTTGGAGAAAGAGGTTAACAGAATATTAGCTGAGAACTTCCCAAATATCCAGAAGGAAAGGCCTATACAGATACAAGAAGCATTTAGAACCCCAAACCGACCAGACCAGAATAGGACATCCCACCGACACATTGTGATCAAAACAGAATCAGTAGAGTACAAGGAAAGAATCCTTAAAGCTGTTAGAGAGAAGAAAACAATCACATATAAAGGAAAAGCAATCAGAATTCCCCCAGACTTCTCAGCAGAGACCATGAAAGCAAGGAGAGCCTGGAATGAAGTATACCAAACATTAAATAAAATAACTACCAACCAAGAATTCTGTACCCAGCTAAACTCTCATTCATAGCCGAAGGTCAAATAAAAGTCTTCCACAGTAAGGAAAAACTGAAACAATATATCTCCACAAAACCAGCTTTACAGAAAATCCTCAAAGATGTACTATACAGGGAAAATAATCAAGATCCCAATACAGACAGACAAATAAACCCTAAATAGTAAACATCAAATCAAGGAATGGGAAGACACAGCTTTAAACAAGATAGTGATCATGAAAGGAACAAATGATCATCTCTCAATCCTAACTCTCAACATTAATGGACTTAATTCTCCAATCAAACGACATAGGCTCATAAGTTGGATCAAAAATCAAGATCCATCTTTCTGCTGCCTCCAAGAGACACATCTATCCAGCAAAAGTAAACATCTTCTAAAAGTGAAAGGCTGGAATCAAATCTTTCAAGCAAATGCCTCCCATAAGCAGGCTGGAGTTACAATCCTAGTATCAGACAAAATTGACTTCAAATTAAAAAAGGTAAGAAGAGACAAAGAAGGCTACTACATACTAGTAAAGGGATCTCACCTACAGGAAGATATAACCATTCTAAATATCTACACACGAAATGCAGGAGCACCCAACTTCATCAAACAAACTCTACTGGCTCTAAAAACACTCATAGACCCAAACACATTGATAGTTGGGGACTTTAACACTCCACTATCACCTCTAGACAGATCAACACGCCAAAAACTGAACAAAGAAACCACATATCTTAATAACTGCATAGACCAACTAGACTTAACCAACCTTCAAAAATCAGCGGCCTTTATGGTAACGACCTGAAGACCGAGGCTGAAATCAGGAAAGCAACTCCTTTTGCAATAGCCCCCAAAACATAAAATACCTAGGAATAACCTTAACCAAAGAAGTGAAAGACCTCTTTGATGAGAACTTTAAAAGCTTGAAAAACGAAATTAAGTCCGAACTAAGGAAATGGAAAAACCTCCCATGCTCCTGGAATGGGAGGATTAATATAATCTAAACGGCAATATTGCCGTCTACAAATTCAATGCAATACCCATTAATATCCCAACACCATTCTTTAATGAAATAGAGGAAGCAATCCAGAAATTCATATGGAACAATAAAAAACCTAGAATAGCAAAAACAATCCTAAGCAGAAAGAACAGTGCTGGAGGAATTACAATACCCAACTTCAAGCTGTATTATAAAGCTACAGTAATAAAAAACAGCTTGGCATTGGCACTGGAACAGGCCTGAAGTCCAATGGAACAGAACTGAAGTCTCAGAAATGAACCCACAGAACTACGCCTACTTAATCTTTGATAAAGGAGCTAAAACAATAGTATGGAAGAAAGATAGCCTCTTTAACAAATTGTGCTGGCAAAACTGGCTCAACACATGCAACAAACTAAAACTAGATCCTTATATATCCCCCTGCACCAAAATCAATTCCAAATGGATTAAAGACCTTGAAATCAAAACAGACACCTTGAAAACACTTAAGGAAGGAGTGGAGAAACACTTGGGCTCCTTGGTGCAGGACGGAACTTCCTTAACAAAGACCCAGAAAGGCTACAAATCAAAGAAAGGTTGGACAAATGGAACTGCATCAAACTGCAGAGCTTCTGCATGGCAAAGGACATAGCTCGCAAGATAAACAGAAAGCCCACAAACTGGGAGAAGATCTTTACCAGACATTCAACAGACAAAGGCCTCATCTCTAAAATATATGCAGAACTAAAATAATTACCTTCTTCCAAAACAAAACCACAAAGAACCAATAGCCCCCTCATCAAGTGGGCTAAAGACTTACAAAGAGACTTCTCTGATGAGGAAATGAGAATGGCCAAGAGACATATGATAAAATACTCTATATCACTGGCCATAATGCAAATGAAAACAACATTGAGATGCCATCTCACCCCAGTAAGAATGTCCTATAGCAAGAAAACTAACAATAACAATTGTTGGAGGGGATGTGGCCAAAAGGGAACCCTACTTCATTGTTGGTGGGAATGTAAACTGGTCCAGCCACTCTGGCAAGCAGTACGGAGATTCCTCAGAAGGCTAACTATAGAACTCCCCTATGACCCAGCAGCCCCACTTTTGGGTATCTATGCAAAAGACCACAAACAAAATCACAGTAATGCCACCAGCACAACAATGTTCATCGCAGCACAGTTTGTCATAGCGAGAATCTGGAACCAACCCAGATGCCCCTCAGTAGACGAATGCATCAGGAAAATGTGGTACATATACACAATGGAATTTTATGCCTCTATCAGAAAGAATGACATTGCCCCATTTGTAAGGAATTGGAAGGACTTGGAAAAAATTATACTAAGTGAAGTGAGCCAGACCCAAAGAAACATGGACTCTATGGTCTCCCTTATTGGGAAAAATTAGTACAGGTTTAGGCAAGTCATAGCAGAGCATCTACCAAGCAAACAGTCCCCATAACCAGCCTGGAGTTGCAATCCTATATCAGATAAAATTGACTTCAAATTAAAAATGGTAAGAAGAAACATAACCATCCTAAATATCTCCACTCCAAATACAGGAGCACACAACTTCATCAAACAAACACTACTCATTCCAAAAACAGTCATAGACCCAAACACATTGATAGTTGGAGACATTAACACTCCACTGTCACATCTGGACAGATCAACACGCCAAAAACTGAACAAAGAAATCACAGAACTAAACAACTGCATAGACTTAACCGACATCTACAGAAAATTCTATCCAGCAACACCAGAATACACATTCTTTTCATCAGTGCATGGAACATTCTCCAAAATAGATCACATGTTAGGGTGCCAAAAAAAAAAATCTGTACAAATTCAGAAGTATCAAAATCATTCGCTGCATTCTCTCAGACCACAAGGGAATAAAATTAGAGCTCAACTCAAACAGCCACCACAGAAAATCCTCCAATTCATGGAGACTAAACAACACACTGCTGAACCATCAGTGGGTCATTGAAGAAATTAGAATAGAAATTCAAATGTTTATGGATTTCATCCAAAATGAGTAGACAAAGTACCAGCTCCTTTGGGACACAGCAAAGGCAGTACTCAAAGGAAAATTTATATCTCTGAGTGCCTACACCAAAAACTGGAGAAACAGCAACTCAACAATTTAAGGAAGTACCTTAATCTCCTCAAAAGAGAACAACAAGCCAAACTCCAAGTCAATAACAGAAGCAAATAATTAAAATCAAATCAGAATTAAATCATTAGAGAAAAAAAACACCAAAAGAATCAACAAAACAAAGAGTTGGTTCTTTGAAAAAATTAAAATAGACAGACCCCTAGCAAACCTGACCAAAAATTGAAGGCAGCACACCCAAATAAACAAGATCGGAGATGAATCAGGTAACATCACCACAGAAAAAAACAAAACACAGAACACAATAAGGGAATATTTTGCAAACCTTTATGCCAACAATTTTGAGAACCTGGAAGAAATGGACGATTTCCTAGAAAAAAAGTGATATCCCCAAACTCAACCATGAAGACTTAAGCCTTCTAAACAGACCCATATCCAGCATTGAAATAGAAATGGCAATAAGTGATCTCCCATCCAAGAAAAGCCCAAGTCCAGATGGATTCACAGCAGAATTCTACAAGGCCTTCAAAACAGAACTCACACCAATATTTCTCAAACTCTTTAATAAAATTAAACAGAAAGTTCACAACCAAATACATTCTATGAAGCCAGTATAACCCTCATCCCAAAACCAGGCAGGGACTCATCATGGAAAGAGAACTATAGACCGATTTCCCTGATGAATATTGATGCAAAAATTCTCAACAAAATTCTGGCCAATCGACTTCAACGGATCATCAAAAAAATCATACACCATGATCAAACTGGATTCACCCCGAGGATGCAAAGTTGGTTTAATTTACACAAGTCAATTAATGTAATCTACCACATCAACCGGAGCAATGTTAGGAATCTCATGGTTATATCTCTAGATGTAGAAAAGGTGTTGGATAATATCCAGCACCCATTTATGCTAAACACCTGGAAAAATTGGGATTCCAGGGAACATTCCTGAATATAATAAAGGCAGTTTATGACAAAGCAACAGCAAGCATAATTCTAAATGTTGAAAAGCTAAAGCTATTCCCTTTAAAATCAGGAGCAAGACAGGGATTTCTGCTCTCTCCCCTCCTTTCAACATAGTACTAGAATTCCTAGCCAGAGAAATTAGGCAAAAAGAAAACATTAAAGGGGATCCAAACAGGAAAAGATGAAGTTAAACTTTCTCTCTTCACAAATGACATGATCCTTTACCTAAAGAACCCCATAGACTCTACTCCCAAGCTACTAGAGCTGATCCAAAACTTTGGCAAAATTGAAGCCTATAAAACAAACCCTCAAAATCATTCGGCCACTCTATATACTAATGACCTGAAGACCAAGGCTGAAATCAGGAAAGAAACTCCTTTTGCAATAGCTTCATAAAACATAAAATATCTAGGAAAAACACTAACCAACAAAGTGAAAGACCTCTATGATGAGAACTTTAAAAAAATGAAAAACAAAATTAATGCAGACCTAAGGAAATGGAAAAACATCCCATGCTCCTGGAATGGGAGGATTAATATAGTCAAAATGGCAATGTTGCCAAAGGCTATCTACAAATTCAATGTGATACCCATTAATATCCCAACACCATTCTTTAATGAAATAGAGGAAGCAATCCAGAAATTCATATGGAACAATAAAAGACCGTGAATAGCAAAAACAATCCTACGCAGAAAGAAGAGTGCTGGAGGAATTACAATACCAACCTTCAAGCTGTATTATAAAGCTATAGTAATAAAACCAGCTTGGTATTGGCACAGGAACAGGCCTGAAGACCAATGGAACAGAATTGAAGACCTAGAAATGAACTCTCAGAACTATGCCTACTTAATCTTTGAGCATGGAGCTAAAAAAGTAGGATGGAAGAAAGATATCCTCTTTAACAAATGGTGCTGGCAAACCTGGTTCAACACCTGCAACCAACTAAAACTATATCCTTATGTATCACCCTGCACCAAAATCAATTCCAAATGGATCAAAAACCTTGAAATTAAAGGAGATACTCGGAAAACACTGAAAGAAGTACTAGGTGAAACACTGGGTTCCTTGGCACAGCACACAGCTTCCTTAACAAAGACAAAGAATTGCTACACATCAAAGAAGGGATGGACAAATGGGACTGCATTAAACTGCAGAGCTTCTGCACGGCAAAGGACATAGCTCTCAAGATAAACAGAAAGCCCACTTATTGGGAAATGATCTTTACCAGCCATACGACAGACAAAGGCCTCATATCTAAAATATATGCAGAACTATAATTCCTCCAAAACAAAACCACAAAGAACCAACAGCCCCCTCAACAAGTGGGATCAAGACTTAAAAAGAGGCTTCTCTGATGAGGAAATTACAATGGCCAAGAGACATATGAAAAAGTGCTCTACATCACTGGCCATAAAAGAAATGCAAATCAAAACAACACTGAGAATCCATCTCACCCCAGTAAGAAAGTCCTTTATCAAGAAAACTAACAATAACAATTGTTGGAGGGGATGTGGCCAAAAGGGAACCCTACTTCATTGTTGGTGGGAACATAAACTGGTTCAGCCACTCTGGCAAGCGGTATGGAGATTCCTCAGAAGGCTAAATTTAGAGCTCCCCTATGGCCCAGCAGGCCCACTTTTGGGCATCTACCCAAAATACCACAAACCAGAACACACTACAGCCACCAGCACAGCAATGTTCACTGCACCACAATTTGTCATAGCTAAAATATGGAACCAACCCAGATGCCCCGGAGTAAATGATTGGATCATGAAAATGTGCTATGTATAAACAATTGAATTTTATGCCTCTATCAGAAAGAATGGCATTGCCCCATTAATGAGGAAATGGAAGGACTTGGAAAAAATTATACTAAGTGAAGTGAGCCAGACCCAAAGAAACATGGACTCTATGTTCTCCCTCATAGGGAATAATTAGCACAGGTTTAGGTTAGTGTCAGCAGAGGATCACAAGAGCCTAATAGCTATGCCCCTGTGAATGCATAAGATAATGCTACGTGAAATGAACTTTATGTTATGGAAACAAGTGATATATAACTGTTGTAATTACTTTCAACATGCCATGTGAAACCGTAACTTCTATTGTTGATGTTCCTCTTGTATCACCTTCCTGTGATCATACCTGCACTATCACTGTATCTTATCTGAGTACATTGGAAACTGTATATACTGATATTAGAACTAAGAAAGTGAAAGGGAATACCAAAATCAAGAGACATGGGATAAAAAGACAAATGACTACAAAAGCAATACTTGCAAACCAACTGAACAACTCATGGTGGGAGATTGGTTGGGGGAATTGAGGGAGGAAGTAACAAACAGTAAAAGGAAATGTATCCAATGTATAACGTATGAAACTGTCACCTCTCTGTACATCAATTTGACAGTAAATAAGAAAAAAAAGTCTCTGAACACCAATATGTGTTTTTAGAGTCAGTAGTGCTGGTGTTCCAGCATTTGGTGTATAGATGTTTAGGATGCTTGATTGATTTTATTCAAGCCTTTCACCTTCAGAATATGTTTGTCTTTGTTGGCAAGATGTGTCTTTTTAAGGAAGCAGAAAAATGGATCTTCGTTTTTTGATCCAAATTTTTAGTCTATGTTGTTTATTTGGAGAGGAAAATAAATTAATATTGAGAGTTAGTACTGAGAGGTGTTTGAACCATTCATTACTGATTTTTCATGCCATTTTTTTTTTTGCATTTCTTACTCTAATAACCTGTTTTCTACTTATGGTTCCTTTTTATGCCAGTATTGTGATCCTGTTGATTTTCGATGAGTAGGACACCTAAGAGGATTTTCTGTAACTCTGGTTTTGTGGAGATATATTGTTTCAGGTTTTCATTGCTGTGGAAGTCTTTTACTTGACCTTCGGCTATGGATGTTTGGCTGGGTACAGTATTCTTGGTTACTGGTTATTTTTCTCTAGGGTATAGAATACCCCACTCCAAGTTCTCCTTGCTTTCAGGGTCTCTGCTGAGAAATCTGGAGTCATTCCTTTATATGCAATTGTTCTTTTCTCCCTGGCAGCTTTAAGCACCCTTTCCTTGGTCTCTGTTTATCATCTCCAGATTACAATGCATCAACTCGATGTCCTATTCTGGTCTGGTTTGTTTGGGCTTCTAAAAGCTTTTTGTATCTGAATGGAATTCTTCTGGATATTTGAAAAGTTCTTGGCTACTATTTCTGTTAAACAAAATGCCTATCCCATTAACTTCCTTCTGGAGGTTCTCAATACCTATTAGCCTTAATTTGGGCTTTCTGATTATATATTGGAGCTATGTCTCTCTCGATTTTTGGCTTGGTTTTGTATTATTTTTTGTTCTTTTTCCATAAAGTCCAGGCTAACCTCAATTCCTGAGACTGAATCCTCTTCATTATCCAGTCTGATTTCTAAGGTATGTATTTTTCATCTTCCTTTCTTCCAATTATTCTTTCTTGATGGCTTCCACCTCTCTGCTATTGTTTTCTTTTAGATCTTGTATAGACTTCTATACTTCATTAAATTGGTTCTGTGTGCTGTCTCACAAATCTTTTAGCTGAGTGGCTCTCCTTTCATAGAACTCTTTTTCACTCTGTTGGAGCTCATTTAGCTTTCTGTTTGTTGAAGACATAAGTTTCTCTATTAATTTTTGGTTGGATTCATCTTATTCTCATATTAATCATTGGTTTGTCTCCTCATGCTCACGTATTGATCTTTGGTTTGCCTCCCCAAACTCTAGAAAACTTGTCTGAAGCGATTCAAACTTTTTATTTATGATTTTTTTATAGCAGAGTTTGTAGAGCATTTTGAAGTCTGTCTTGTAGGTCCCTGAATGATTGCTCTGATTCCTGGTTATTCTGAGTGGAGGTTGAGATTCCCTGACTTGCCATTTTACTTGTGTTTCTTCTGTCCATTTGGATAGGCAAGCAAACCCAAAACATTACCAGAACATGACTTATGTCCTGAATCAAACCTGACTTGTACAGATCATACAGATTCATGATGATAGACAGGCAAATTCTCTCTCTCCTTTTTTTGTATGTAAAAACAGATTTAGAAAAACAAACAAAAGGCAGATAGTAGCTCTTGGCTGGATGAAAGACACCTCATGAGAACTTCCCCTGGGCTGAACTGGTGTTTACTCCTCAGATTTCTTTGCCCCTTTGAAAATGGCCCCTTCAGCCTTGCTTTTCCTGCCCTGATTTATCTCCTATCTGGTCTGGCCAGGTCTATGCCAGAGTCAAAGATGGAATTTTTTTCTGAGGTGATAGGTAAAGAAGTGCTATCTTTCCAATGTTGTTCTGTGGCAAAAGAGAATGTTTTGAGTGGTGATTCATGCTTTCTCTGGATTTACAGGCCATCCACAAGTGTATGCATTTTACAAGTGTATGCTTAAACGTATACACTTTAAAGATAAAACCAGCCATGAGTCCTGTATTTAGCATTTGCATTATATACACTTATAACCATGAACAATCTCTTCTTACATTTATATCTGGACTGATAGGATTGTTCTACGAACCACTTTGACTCACTCAGTTTGAACAAAGATAACCTCTATCTAGCCTGACCAGGGATCAATGGAGTATGGAGGCCCTAGAAGTAAATTTAGGAGAAGATGATGTTAAGGGTAGTGAAATGAAGGGAGTAAAAGGAACAGTGAGATGATCATTTTTATTTAATGTCAGTGAAATAAAAAAGTGGTAAAGAGTAAAAAAAAGTAAGAAAACCAACATGAAAATGGTCAATGACAATAGAACAACAGAAAAAAAATAAAACACAACAACGGTAATAATGAAAAGGAAATAAGAAATTTAAAAAATTAAAAGTAAAAACAGGGCTGGGGATATAGCCTAGTGGCAAGAGTGCCTGCCTCGGATACACGAGGCCCTAGGTTCGATTCCCCAGCACCACATATACAGAAAACGGCCAGAAGCGGCGCTGTGGCTCAAGTGGCGGAGTGCTAGCCTTGAGCGGGAAGAAGCCAGGGACAGTGCTCAGGCCCGGAGTCCAAGGCCCAGGACTGGCCAAAAAAAAAAAAAAAAAAAGTAAAAACAAATGAAGAACTCTGTAGGTGTGGAAGAATATTGCTAAATTTGAGGGTACTGAGCTTGAGATGTAAAGTTTTCTATTATCTGATATCTTAATTTTTTTATACTCAACCAGAAAGAAAGCCTATTTAATGCTGTTGTCTATTAAGCTAAGGAGGAGGAAGAAAAATAAGAAGAATATAAAAATGTAAAATAACTGAGTTAAAAAATAGTGAAGTGATAAAATTTAAAAACACAAAAGAGGAGAGAAAAGAAAAGCAAAAAGGAAGGAAAAGGTAGGGGAAATGTGAAAATCAAGTAGAAAAAGATTCAAATTTAAAAATTAAAAAAAATGTAAAAATAATGAAAAAAAATCAGACAAAAGCTAAAAAGTTGTAGTTGTTGAAGTATTCTTTGTTTGGGTTGTCTTGTCTCTGACCTCTGTCCTCTTTCCAGTTTTTTTTTTTTTTTTTTTTTTTTTGGCCAGTCCTGGGGCTTGGACTCTGGGCCTGAGCACTGTCCCTGGCTTCTTTTTGCTCAAGGCTAGCACTCTGCCACTTGAGCCACAGCGCCACTTCTGGCCATTTTCTGTATATGTGGTGCTGGGGAATCGAACCCAGGGCCTCATATATATGAGGCGGGCACTCTTGCCACTAGGCCATATCCCCAGTCCCCTCTTTCCAGTTCTTAATGTAACCTCTTGTTACCTTGTGATCTTGTGTTTTCCTGAGGCCTAGCTAGTTTGAGTGAATTACAGTTTGCAGTGGCCAGCTCTGATAAGGCCATCCTCCCAGGCTAGTTTATTTCTAGTGCTGTGTGGTCCCTGAAGCTTGCAGGTAGGAGGTGAATGCCCTCTGTAACAGGGGACGCTGGTTTGTCAGCCGTGGTTTCTTTCAGTCTCTTTGCTGAAGTGTCTCTCATCCAGCCAAGAGCTGCTATCTGCCTTTTGTTTGATTTTTTTAAAACTCCTGCAGATTGGCAGTGGGGTGGAGTGGCCTCTGGCTTTATATTTCTAAAGCTAAAACTATGCACCCAGGGGAAAGTTCTCATACCTGATCATGAGAACTTCCTCTGAGCCAAACTGGTTTCTACTCCTCAGATTTCATTGCCCCTTTGAAAGACGGCCCCTTCACCCTTGATTTTCCTGCCCTGATTTATCTCCTATCTGGTCTGGCCATGTCTATGCCAGAGTTAAAGATGGAATTTTTTTCTGTGGTGATAGGCGAAGTGCTACCTTTCCAATGTTGTTCTGAGGCAAAAGAGAATGTTTTGAGGGGATATTCATGCTTTCTCTAGATTTACAGGCCATCCACACTCTGCCTGTTATCTGTGCCTCTCTGCCACCAGTCTAAAGCATTTCTCTCCTTATCACCAATGTTGTGCTGTAGGTGAGTGGGTAGTCACACACTCAGCCAGAGTGGTGGTGGGAAGCCCCCAGGAACTCAAATCTCTTTCCTAAAGCCAGCTTCCTAGATTTTTCCTTCTTGGCCAGAATCTCTATACTATCATGACTTACTTGGTATAAGTTTCCAGGTGTGGAACTTCCTCTAGAATAGTAAAACTGGGTTTTTGGAGAGAGCTTAGATAGTGATCTGCTGCTTCTCCACCATTTTTCTCCATCAAGATGCCAAGATCAGCATTAAGGTTTGAGGAACCTGATAACTTTGCATCCTGCCTCCCTTGTGAAATACACAAATGTGCATAGGATGAGGAAACTCCTCCTACAAGCAGCTCTTCTAAGGGAGAAGGAGCCTCACCTAGGTTGAGGAAGGATCACAGAGAAGCATCTTCTCTGCTGCATGGCAGTGAAGAAACAAAGCCTGCCATCCCAGACTTACTGTAATTTAACCTGCTGCAATCAGGGCATATGGGAACTACAAAATTCTTTATCCATAAATTCATAGTTGATAAACAGCACCAACTGCACACCTCATAAAAGCTGTTTGGTTGAACTAACAGGAAGGTCTCCATTTTGTATCAGAATCAGCAAGAAAGCACAAGATGCCAAAATTAAGGTACATTATAGGAGTCTTTATTGTCATCCTGAAATACTGGTGGCTTAACATGGTGATGGACTTCCCAAATTAGGCTCCAATAATCCAATTTAGTTCAACAACACTCAGCTTTTATGATTCCACCTGTAATGGCCAACAGTAACAAAGCATGTTGATCTAGAATGGCCCAGATGTGTGAAAATTATCTAAAATGACCAATGAAACCAACTTTGGAAGCATCCTTTCCCTTACCAATTTGTATTCATTTTTAGTTCCATATTTTTCACAGCATAGAGAATTCCTTATGACGTCTGAATAATTTGCATAAAATTAACAACTTTTTACCACAATCAGATATAGACCCCCTTGTTGGAGAAAGGAAGATTCAGGCCACTTCAATTCTGCCAGACCATTTTAGCTAAAGAATCTACTTGGCTCTCAAGCAACAAATTTTTAGGTGGCCATTGTAAGTGGCTGAGTGAATATTTTTACAGCTTTCTGCCCCCTTTCACAAGTGCCTCAGATGCAACTGCAGTTGCCATGAGAACTCTCAGTCTCAGTAGTACTGATACACAGATTGGACTCTCTTCTACAGGAATCAGGAAGTTGAAGGGTAGACTACACTTGGAATGCAGAGTGGGAGCATGATTTAACATAAGGGAGGAGGCACAACTGGTTACCCCATTTATACAGGTAAACCAGGAATGGTTAGTATTTTATAAAATGCTGCAAATCTGTCATTAACTACAATTGTATTATTGCAAACTGAAGAGTAGTGGAGGGGTACTCAAGTGACAGTAAGTAAGTCCTAATTGCTACTGACGTACCCCACCTAGGGTCTAACCTCTCCTAGATTTTAAGGGCCCAGGAGGAAAAGGTGGAGGTCTGTCTAACATTTTGATGTCTCCAGCCTCATGGTTCCCCTCAATGGAAGTGAATGGTATGACTGATAGTTTTGTACCGTGACATACATATCTTTTGCAATATGTAATTTAATTTTATTGTAATTTTTATATACATAACTTTTATTAGTCACAAACACATTCCCTCCATTTCCATCTATTCAAACCTCTTCTCCAAACTTCCCAGGTCCTGTCTCAATGATGTCTCAGAAAAGGGAGCATAAGCCTTTATTTAGGGTCACTGTTTTACCCTGCCTTTGAGTATTTCAAGAACTCCCCAGTAATGTAATTTCTTTGTTTTTCTATTACTGGCTTATGGGGTTGACATATACTAGTGAAGTCCCCAAAAGAGTAATTAGACATGCAAAAGTCTTAGCTTTAAGGGTTCTTGAGAACCCTGGAATTTTCATTCTGTTTCTTTTTCATGAGCTGGAAATGATGTAGCTATGTTGGATTGCCTTTGACCTTTAGTGCCATGGAGTGGTCAAGATGATAGTGTATAGTCCTTTCCAAGTTAGACTATGTCCCTGGGCAGCAAAGTTTTTGAGCTACTTTGAATCTCTGGGATGGAAGGAATGTACAGGAATGGAGGAAGCAACTGGAATGGAGGAATCAACAACCCCCTTGAATATAGCTTGATAGGTAGACTGCAAAGCCTGTAGGTATGTAGGCAAAGCATTTGTTATGGTTTAATTTCTCCTGAAATCTAAGAAGGGTGGGAGGTTATCTATCATACATGATTTTTTAAAGGTCAAACCCCTTCCATATATGGTACATACCTCATCCTCAAGAAAGTAAGGGGGAGCAAAGTGTTTATTTTGTGCCAGTTTCAAAATATATTTTGTTCAGGTTTTGTTTTTGTTTTTTTTCTTTTAGAGTCCTACTTAATGTTCTTACCTGGTCAGAACTTTGGGGCTTGTAAGCACATTGCATTTCCAATTTATATTTGAGCCTTTATCAGTTCCCATAGAGGTGTGTAAGCCACATTGGGGCAATATTAACCATGGACTATCTTCCATTTTTACCACTATACATACTGTATCTGTTCTAGAATGTTAAGCCTCTACCCACCTGGACAAGGTATCTAGGTACAATACAAAGCACTTCTATACAGATACAAGAGGATTAATTTCTGTGAAATGTATTTTTTCCTTGTTTCCTAGGGAGTTTTTCCTAGCTCTGATTCCCATGAGAGTTGTTACACAATGTTTAGGTTAAAGGGTGCTCTGACCCACATCTAGTCACTGAAATGTTTACATGGCTATTTAGGTTAGGGATATTATAATTACTTGTTAGGAGTTTAGTTAGCTCTCGTAACTTAAATGGGTTGTCTGATATAGTTAGTCTATGTTGCTCCTTCCCAAAGTCTTAGGAAAAAGTGGCCTCCCATCCTTCAGAACCTACCCCCCACATCTTTCTTCAGTGACCTCTCTTTTTATATGCACATCTAGTCTCAAATATTTAAAGTAGGATTGGAGGGCAAATTGGGTCCAAAATATTTCTGAAAATCCAATTTTGGCAGTGGTCCTTGACTAATATCCAGGGCCACAACTTTTAATAACCAGATTTTTTAAGTTAAGGCTATTTTTACCTGGGGAGATATAGAAGGCCTGCACCTGTAAACATAATACAGTTTTTAGAAGGCATTTTACCTATCCTGTCTCACTTCCTAAAATGATTTTGATCATAACAAAAATTGATGGGTGGAGATTAATCTTCTGCTAAGCTGAGTGTCTCATACTAAATTTGAGTTGGCTTCTACAACTTATTTTTCAGCTCCTCTTCCTTGCATTTGGTGGTTAATTGGAATTACAGCTCTCAGCCACATTGTTTTTTTCAAAATTTTATTATCAAACTGATGTACAGAGAGGTTACAGTTTCATACGTTATGCATTGGATACATTTCTTGTACTATTTGTTACCTTGTCCCTCATGCCCTCCTCCCTCCTCCCCCTTTCCCTTCCCCCCGCGGAGGTGTTCAGTTCACTTACACCAAACAGTTTTGCAAGTATTGCTTTTGTAGTTGTTTGTCTTTTTTTTTACCCTGTGTCTCTCAAATTTGGTATTCCCATTCAATTTCCTACTTCTAATACCAGTATACAAGATTTCCAATATACTCAGATAAGATTACAGAGATAGTGTAGTACAACCACAGGAAGGTGATACAAGAACATCATCAATAATAGAAGCTACAGATACAGATGGGACATTGAAAGTAGTTACAACTGTGATATAACAATTGTTTCCATAACATGGAGTTCATTGCACTTAGCATCATCTTATGTGTTCATAAGGGTATAGCTATTGGGCCTTGTGATACTCTGCTATGACTTGCCTAAACCTGTACTAATTATTCCCAATAAGGGAGACCATAGAGTCCATGTTTCTTTGGCATACTGGTAAATATGGGTCTCATGTATGTGTGCACTTTGGTTCAGGGTGTGCATGTGCCTGCTAGTGCACATGTACCTCCTGCTGCATATACTGGTAAATATAAGCCTGTGTGGGTGCACCTACTCATATGCCAAATGTTGTGCCTGCTGGAACATAGGGGCCTTTTGATGTGCATGAGCATGCCGGTGCCTTAAAACCTGCTGGTACATGCAGGCACACTGGTGGGTGTGGGCATGCTGGTGGAAATCAGCCTGCTGATGTGCATTAACATGTTGGTGCAAATATGCTCTCTGGTACCAGTGGGTGTGCATTAAATGTTTTATTTACCTTTATATCTTTATTTTGTCTCCGTTAAAGATGTTAAAGAGACAGTCCAGTTTATTTTTGTGCTGAAGACTGAGGTATTCATAGTATTGCTGACCTTCATGCTGTTCCACATGTCTGGAGGATGGAGAGCAGGCACCCCTGGGCAAAGGTTTCACAGATCCTGCCCCTCACTCTTTGACTACAAAATGTTGTTTCTTCCTTTCCAATTTTTCATAGTCCAACTTGTGTGTTTGTGTGTGAGAGATTGACATGCTTAGGTATGCTGGTAATTGTGCACGATCTGGTGCCTGTGGGTGCACAGGCAAAGAGATTCTGAGTGCTACAGGGCATTAAATCCCCTACATAAGCAAATACACATGAAAATGCTGGTGTACAAGAGACTGCTTATGCACAGGGGCCTTCTTGTACACATGCATATGGATGCACCTCTATGGTTGAAGATGCCAAGACTAGTAAGTAAGCATGGCCCTCCTTAGTGAATGCTCCACTGGCAGGTCTACTTAAAGTCATGCTGTTTCATCTAAGGAATAATTTTAATACAGTATTAATTGTATGGCCCTTAAGAATACATTGCAAGTTTTGTATGTAATGTTTTTAAATGTTTGCCGCTAATTTAAAACTAATAAACCTAACACGTATTTAATTGTAATTGAGCCTGGTTTGTCTTTGCCCATAGTTGGACAGGTGTCTAGCCAGACTGTATGGTGGCAGGCTGGACTACACTTGCTTGTTTATCCTGCTGATTGTCCCAGGGCTGAACACACATGGCATAGCACCTTTCTTGACAGTATTGGGTCCTCAGTAGGCACTGAAAGAAGCTGGATGATTAAATACTGATCAAAACTTCCTCTTCCTAGGATAGCTTCCTAGGGATTGGATATGCTGACAACCACACCATGATGGAAAGTCTTCAGGAGAAGAACGACAACAAGATATACTAGCAAATTCTAACTAAATTACCTTTAGTAACAGATAAAATAATAATTACAAAACAACATGAATGATGACATTGGAGGAATTCATCTTGTATCTAGCAGGATAGGTCTTGACTAAGTAGGGGAAAGGGAAGGCAGTGGTGTCAAAAATCTCCACATACAAGAACTACACATAGTATAAGAACAAAGTTTAGTAATAAAATAAGAAACAGTACTTTATTACATAAACTGGCAAGTAAGAGCAAGTATTGTCCTTCAAGTCAGATCTTTAGATTTTGCAGAAGTGGATGGATAGGAACAAAGCTAAGGTTTTGGTAGCAATGAAGAATTGATACAAAATAACTAGGCAGACACAATAAAAATGAAAAATTCTTACATGATAAAATGAATACTTAGATAAACAAATTAGAATGTTAGAGGAAATAATCTTTAAAGTCAAATGGTTGAGTAAGGCCATAGTTTGTTGGCAGCATCAAGGATTGTGTTTGATGCAAAAAGTCTTATGCAATAACAATCTACTTAGAATTCATAAGAAAGTTTCAAATGAAAGAACGACTCAATAAGAGGCAAGAGGGGGCTGGCGGATTGAAGCTCTAGCAGGTCACATGAGAATGAGTATTATGTAAAATCACAACAAACACCAAATATATATCCCTGAAGAGGAACTGGATTGAGGGATGCCTATGTTCATGCAAGTCTGGTCCACAGATGATGAAGGAAAATGCAGGACAAGAATTTGTTGGTGGCAGCTGATCGACAAGATAATGATGGGGGGAGTCTGGGTGCTGGTATACCTGTCCATTGAAGGCATGGAAATTCATCTGGTGATTCAGTGTCATCTTTGGTGGCACAGCATGTATCAGAAATGCTGACATGGAGGGTTCAAGGAAGACCCTGACTCTTAGGAAGGTCAGCAAACTGAGGGTTCCCTTGGAAAGTGGCTCCTTGGTAAAGAAGAGGATTTGAAAGCTGTAGGCATAGCTGCATCTGCTGCTGGCTCTCCAGGTGTTGCAGTATCATCCAATACAGAGCCTGGTTTGTCCTTGCCCATAGTTGGACAGGTGTCTAGCCAGACTGTAATGGTGGCAGGCTGGACTACACTTGCTTGTTTATCCTGCTGATTGTCCCAGGGCTGAACACACATGGCAAAGCACCTTTCTTGACAGTATTGGGTCCTCAGTAGGCACTAAAAGAAGCTGGATGATTAAGCATCCACCAAGTCTTCACTGGGCTTCAGGCCATAGAACACTTCATTTGTGACTCTTCTCATGTGTCACCAAGGACAGGACACAATGGGCAAGACATCTCTTCAGCAAGATACTAGCAGCTCAAATCGGAAAGGCCCAGCCATCTCCCCTTTGGCCTTGTTACATTAGCAGAGGGACTTCAACACAGTCTCCTTACTAATGGATCTGGGTTAGATTCTACACAGGGGAGCATGTGAAGTATTCATTGGAGAGCCTCAAGAAGGCATTTGGATTCTCTCAGAATTGAGGCACTGAGGTTGGTACTGAGTGACCTGTTTTCTTTGTCTCATGGAATGGTACCGATGACCAGGTTGCCAGACTAAAGGTGCAGCCAGAGAGTTAGCAATAGAGGAGGTTGCTGAGACTAGAAATGGTGCTGTGGAAGACACCAAGTGATTTTGTGACACAGGGAAGCATCCCATCAAGGTTTAGGGAGGTGAGCCCCCTATTCTGAGGATGTGATGACTGGGACATAGCAAACATTGCCTTTTTCTGGATGGTCCTAGTTGGGTATGCCTTATGACCATGTAGCTATTCAGGTAATGGTCCTGGGGGCTGTCCCACAAATAGCAACACTTGCTGAACCTTGACTATGCAGAGGAGCATCTTCTGTCCAAAATTGAAATATAGCCTTATATGTGTCCAGGTATATAGCCAGATAGGTGTCCAGGTAGTTGTCTATGAGCAATTGTCAGTTGGAGTGGCTTATCCTTAGTGGGCAGAGTTTCTATACCTAGGGTAGTGGCTTCATATTCAGCATGCCCAGGTAGCTGTGTGGGTGATGTTTACATTGCTGCCTATAAAAGAGAGCAGTGTGATCGTTATTCCAGTGACTTGTGGATGTGGGATCAGCAATTTCTCTTGAGGATATACCTCCTTAAGTCCCTGAGTGACACCATACAAGAAACTAGCAGGGCTCCAGAGAAGATTCCAGGACAAAAATCGAGGGTGTGGTATGCAGGGCACATGCACGATGCAAGGCAGATGCGATCCTCTGTCCTTTGTTGCCAAGTCCAGTCCCTTCCCTCTGGATATGTGAGGAACATAATGGAGAGTAAGAGAAACCAGAATACCCCATACTGCAGCAAAAATAGAATGGCATGCTCTATTGCATGCACAAAATAAAATATCTGCTGAAAATTCACATGCACAATAAGGCCCACTTCCATAAGCTTGATTATTCATGCCAGCATGATGGTATGAACCATGAGGTCGACATGTACCAGAAAAATCAGGAGCCCCAGTACATAGACACCAGAAGGCCCATACCCCTTAGGAAATTCATGTGGACCAGGAGGCACATGCCAACTATAAGGCTTCTGTGAACACCAGGAGGACATGCACACAACAATGCACTTCTGCCACAGTAATCTCGTGTGAACTAGGCCACCGATCATTTTGTGCACCAGGATGGGCATGTCCAAGTGAATTGGCATATATACCACAATGCACATGCTCAGCAGTAGGCTGAATCGTACCAGCAGTTGCTCAGCTCAAGGCAATATATGGATGACAGCAGGCTCAGAGACTACACATGACATCTGTTCAACAAGAGAACTATGTGCTTTAGCAGGCACATGCACATTAGAAGGCTCACAAGCAACAACATACCCAAGGACTCAAGAGAGAGCATGCAAAACAGGTGACTCACATGCACCAGAAGCACAGAATTAATAGGCATGTGCACAGAAAGAGGCCCGACTGGTACACATGAACCAAGAATCGCATGCTCCCACTCAGGAAATATCCTACCAGCCAGAACATGCACAGAGGTGCCCTATATGCACCAGCTGCTAATGTTTGTCTGAATGTTCTGGAGCACCAGCATAGCCTTGCATGCACGCACATGCACATGCATATGAGCCAGCATGAGCACATGCATGAGAACACCTAGGCATGCCGGCTCTACCACACATATAATGGCCTGCACACAATTTGAAAGGAAGTGAAAACTTGTGTACACCAGGAAAGTGCTATGAAAAATTTGATGGACTCTGCCCATTGGTCCTTTGGGCTTCTGGCCTCCACTTTCCAGACACACAGAACAGTATGGGGTTGAATGTAACTATTAGTGCCTCAATCCTAAGCAAAAAGGAAACCTGGCCTGCCCCAGTAACTAAAGACAAACATAACGTAAAGGAATAAATATAACTAAAATATAAGATGGATGCCCACAATCCCCAGAAACCACATTCACACCAAGCCATCCATGCACACTAGGATATTCATGTCCATCAGGATGCCCACACAAGTATCCCTGCATGTACAGAGAGGCCTATGGACACCAGCATGTGATCATGCACCAGAAGGATCCCACGTACCAGCAGGCTCACCATTAGCGCATGAGTAAGTGTATGCACACTAGGCCCATGTTCACCATCACACCCAGTGGGACAAGCATATGTACCACCAGGAAAAAAACATGCAGTGGACCACAAATACATACAGGAAGGTCTAGGTTAAACAGGATACAGACCAGTAGGAGCACATGCACCAAGGGTCCTATGCCATGTAGATCATCTATATGAACATTCCAAAATGAATCAGCAAGAGCATGCAAACCAGAGGTCTAATGCATCCTAGTGGGCACCTGGTCTTTACTTGGTACTTGTACAACAGGATTTCCATGCTTCCCAGCATAGGCACAGATACAGACAGGCACTATGCATCAGCAGGCTCACAGACTCCAAGAGGCCCATGAGCCTGAGCAGGCAGATGGGCTCCATTAGTGCCAACAGGTTAACATGCACCAACCAGGTCATGTACACCTTGAAGTGCATATACACCAGTCTGTCCACAAGAATGTGCACCAGCATGTCTATGTGCTCCAGCAGGCCCATGCACACAATGACACAACCACACCTAGAAAGGAAGCACATGGATTGTAGGCC
Source organism: Perognathus longimembris pacificus (assembly GCF_023159225.1). NCBI lineage: Eukaryota > Metazoa > Chordata > Mammalia > Rodentia > Heteromyidae > Perognathus > Perognathus longimembris. The sequence continues at coordinate 104,148 of NW_025956683.1, read as the reverse complement.
AATCCTCTGAGGTGTGAGATATGTGAGACCCTGTGCTCTGCAGTGCTGGGAAGGCCAAGAAACTATACTATAGACAAGTGGAACAGCATGGGGGCAGCTTGAAGTCCAAACTTCTGAGCAAAAAATAAGCAAGGCTGCAACAACAACAAATACATACTCACAGAATAAAAATATACAATAAATAAATGAGATGGGAACCTATTTGCACCAGAAAAGAAATCCCGCCAGCATGCACATGCACATGCACGTGAGCATGCTGGTATACACCAGGATGTCCACACTCACCAGCATGCCTGCATGCACTAGGAAGCCCATAAGTACCAACACATGCATGCATACATGTACCAAAAAGGACACACAACCTAGAAAGCCAAGATACACCCGAAGGCCCCCCAAGTTGTACCATGTACACCAGTAGGGAAATGTGCACTACAATGGTCACCAGTAGTACCTCAAGCTCTAGCATGTGCACCTAGATGCCCTCTAGCACTTGACAGTAGGGATATGTGCAGTAGGAGGCTGGTGAAAACCAGCTGGCTAATATGAACCAAGGGCCAAGTGGTACCAGCAGGCATACATTCACCAAGAATCTCTGACACAGTCCAAAACTGGCTTTTATCTAGCATATGCACGATAAGAAGCTAGGGTGCTGCAGTTGATATTTGGTCTACCATGGTGTGTGAAACCAGAGGCCCACACACATGGCAGGAGAACAAGGAGGCCTATGTGCAACAGCAGACACACAGGTACCACACACAGGGACTTACATGGGCACAAGGATGCCCCATGCACCAACAACTACATGCACTCCAGGAGACCCCTGAACAACAGCTTCCAGTTGTGATGCATACAAACACAATTGGTTCCATTCACACAATGACATAGCCTCTCTTGGAGAGGCAACTGTAGGCATTGAAGTGTCCTGAACCAGCTGACACTGCTCAGATCACAGAGAATACAAGACCTTAAAAATTATGTGAATTGAAGCACGTGTGGCCCAGATAGAGAAAGGATACACATTTTGCTTTACATTGGGAAGTTAGAATAGGTCATCAACTTATAAGTAAATATACTGGGTACTATGTGAAACAACACAAGTGTATTAAATAAAATACAGTAAATTCAAGTGAACACTTAAGCAGCATAGATCCCTAGAAAGGAAAAGACAAAGTTCTACCAAACACCAGTAAAAGAGTACTTGAGAATGGTGAGTCAAGTAGAGAAAGGTAGAACAGGCTGGAATTGGATGACATTAGTAAGGGTGGGGTTCCCAACAAAGATTTCCTATATAATAATTATGAATATACTAAGAACAACATATTGTCATAAAATAAGTAGCAATACTTTACAAAATACCCTGGAAATTTTGTGGAGGCAAACTTCCTTCAAATTAAGGAGGCAGAAGTGGGCTGCTATGGGACACAGCTAATGTATGGTATCAACAAGGTATAGATATACAATAACTATGCAGACACAATAAAAATGTCTTCCTATAAAATAAAACTAATATTTAAACACAAAAGTTAGAAGTTACAGTATGCAATCTTCTTACAAATCTGATGGTTGAATGAGCCAGGGTTTGACACCAGCAAGGTATTTATGTACTATATTTAGATATGGATATGTATAACTATCTATAATATAAATATATACATAAACTATCAATATAAACTATATATATACACACACATATATATATAACTATCCATATACAAGTAGAGATAAAATATCTATACAAATGACTAACAAATCTTTATGTATGCAAAATAGGAAACCCATGAGATGCAACTGTGCTAGAGGGAAGGTCCATGAATGAGGCAGGAGTGGCTTGGCAGAGTCAAGGCTAGCAGGTGATGTAAGCCAAGTATTATCATATAAAATAGCAGTAAACATCAAGTATGTAGTCCCAGTAGGAGGAAAAGTGAGAGAAGTCAACCCCTGTTCCTGCAAATCAGACATAAGGCAGGACTATTCTTGAAGACTAAAGGACAGGATTTGCTATCAGCCTCTTCTCTTCATGCCTGTTTCCTGGACACTGGGATGGCACCTTTCCCCATTCTCCCTGCATCTCTAGCAGGCATCCAATGCTTCTTCATTCAGCATAACCCCTGACCAATGGCACCAGTTCTCTCTAGCATGTGAAATCACCTTGATCTAGACTGCATAGTATGTGTTTAGCTTCCGGATCAGCTCTGAGTCACATACATAAAATATGAATCCTCAGTCTATAATATTGTTCTTAGGTGGCTTCATGAGCTTTGCTTACATACTTCCAAGTGCTAGGAATATGTTACCTCCTGAAATATCCTGGGTCAAACAGAGTGGTTTAAAATTTCCCTTCCATTGTGCCACAGCAGGCCTCCCCCTTGCCGGCAGCTGCTTCTGCTGAGACCCCTGGAATAAGGGCAGATGTAGGGCCTGGAGGACCTCATGCAAAGGCAAACTTAAAGATGGGCCTTGAGTTCTGATTGCAATTCCTGCCTGAAATTTCATACCACAAGGTTTCTTTCTTACAGTACAAAGACTGGCACTCGAAGCACCTACTTCATAAAAATACACATTTGTGGGGAAAGCATGAAGCTAGTTTCCTACTTAAAGCTTCACGGAATTTATCTTTTCAAGGGCTAACCTGGAGCAGGGCCCTTTAGAAACCAGGTCTTGATGAGTGAAGCAGTAATTCAGGAGGGAGTCTGGTAGAACTGCCCAGGCCTAGCCTTGTGCTTCTCTGTCTCTCTCAACCCCTAGGCTATGTCCTACCCCTCTCCTCTCTGCATCTGGACAGATGGGAGCTGCAGCCAGGGTAGCCTATACTTGACAAAATAAAAGTCAGGGAAATGGCCATAAAATTATTTGCATTTGTTTGTGCCATTCCTGCAAGTGTTCACATATTTCATTGGTAAGCAACTGCAGGAAGAGGGAAAAAAAGAGAGAGCTGAAAGAGAGATTTTATCTAGCTGCCTTCTTCCCAGAAAGTAAACATAATAAAATAAATCTAATCAGCATTCCTTTTCACTTAGCTGAAATTAAATTTTTCTCATCATGGGTAAGTGGCTAATTACATATTTAGTATAAATAAAATTCTGAAGACATTAGCTTGTTTACTTTCTTCTGTGTCAGTAGAGGAGAGGACAGTGGTGAGCTGCGGGAATGCCACAGCTGGTTGCTGATGCCAACTTACTCCTCATGGCCTAAATTCAGAGCTAGGCAAAGCAGACACTGGAGGCACCTCCTCTCCAAGCCCAGGCAACCTGCCTGTTGGTTTATAGCAACTGCAAAGTCTGATTAAATTGCTTCCAAAATTGATTAATCCTTGAAGTCTGAGAGCTTCAAAAAGAATTCTCTAGTGCTGAATACTAAGTAGAAAAATTCTTACATTATAGTCTTCATCTTCACCTATCAAGTAGGTCATATTTCCTACCCATTTTCAGTGATCAAAACCAAAGGCATACAGGCTAAAGACCATCTGAAAGTCAGTCCACTAGTCAGTGGGAAGCCGAGCTATGGCTGACAGAAAAGTCTCCCTTTTGCCCTGTGGTAGCACCTATTGGACAAGAGGGGGCTCTTTCACTACACACTGTGTCTACCATCTTCACACAGAATCCTGAGGCCCTGGGTCAGTGGAAAGAGACATCCTGAAGAAAACTCCAAAAGCTGAGCTTCATCTCAGCCCCAGTCATCCCTCACCTTCTTACACATCCTCCATGGACCTTGTCCCAAGAAAATGTCTGGCTGCACAGCCACCTTCTTGGTGACAGACTTCCAATCTGGCCTCTTGCTGTGTCAGGCCATGAAGCTTTCCTGTGTGGGAGTGGTGGCTATATTCAGCACGCTGGCAGAGAGAGCATTTCTGCACCACATTTAGGGAATGATGCAGACTGTACAGTTCTCAAGATTGCTAATAAGAGCTGTGTGTTTAATTCCCTTGCACTCTGAGCAGAAGCCAGGGGTATTCTTTCTAACTCAGGAAAAGCAGAAATGCAAATAATTCCATAGAAACAGAACTGTCCTGAATAAGTAACGTTAAAGCGAGTTTCAGCACAATTACACCAACTCTTGATCATTACTAATTGAAGCTCAAACTCATGCCACTGCATTTTATTTCTAACACACTTCAAACAAATGTGTCCCAATGTCTTTTGTAATCTTTTATTTTTATCATTGGATTCCCATATCCTAACTCATTGTCAATATTCTGCCAGCTTTTTATTTCATTTTATTTTTTTTATCTGCTTGAATCTAGAGGCCTGAAGTTTGTCACAAGCAGCCTCTAGACAAAAAATAAAAAGAAGAAACTCAAGAAATCCTGTCTACAAATAAGAAAGGAAAGTATGTTTCCTCCACTATGAGACACTGACCACTGAGCCAATTGCTCAGTAATGAGTGCATCCATCAAAATTCACCCAAGATGATTCACATGTATAATTCTAACTAGTCAGGAGGCTAACATGTGAGGATTTCAGTTCAAAGCCAACCTGAGCAGGAATGTCTGTGAGATTCTTACCTCCAATTAATCACCAAAAAGCTGGAAGTGGAGCTGTGGCTCAACTGATAGAGTATATAGAGTATAGAGCCTTGAGCAAAAAAGCTCAGAGACAGAGCCCAGGCCCTGAGTTCAAGCCACAGGACTGACACACACACACATAATAAAGAGAATATAAAAAAACAGTCTCTCTCTCTCTCCCTCTCTCTCTCTCACACACACATACTCATATCCATACACATTCATATGTGTGTATGTATATATGTGATTTGCATGCATAGATTTGCCAGAAGACAATATGCTTTTATTTTAAGTGATCTGGGAGATAGATGACTTGTGTAAAAGGCACTAAAGACCATCAACAAAGGTCACCAACTGCTCATAGTGCCAAACACCCTAGAAAACAGACATCCTTTCCTTGGTATGCTCCTTGATACCACCCACAGACACAGGCATGAAAGGTGTCCCTAGGCTGCACACATGAAGACACCAAGAATAAGGAGTTCCATCCAGCTGCCAGAACCATGCTGAGATGCTGACCCAAGCTTGGACTGCAACTTCAGAAAATCCATCAAAATATATCTTACTAAGGTGGTACCACATGTGCACACATGCCTGTATTCTTAGTGACTGAGGAGGCCGAGATGCAAGGATCAAGTTTCTAAGACAGCCGGGGAAGGAAAGTCCATGGGAATCCTATCTCCAATTAAGCATGGAAAAGCCAGAAGTGGGGCTGTAGCTCCAAAAGTAATAAAGTACCAGCCTGAGTGAAAGGGTAAGGGACAGCATCCAGGCCCAGAGTTCAAGTCCTAAGAATGGCACACACACACACACACACACACACACACAAATAAAAATAAATAAATAAATCACAGAACCCTTAGGTTCTGATTGCTATAGTCAATCATTTTATCAACAACAACAACAAAAAATACATATTTGGGAAAACAACATCGTTTACATTTATAGGAAAATATATGAAGGTGGACAGGCATTCACCAAGGAGGGTAAGATATATGCAGATTTTTTTGTGGTCCTCTGAGGGTTCTGATAAATATCGGACCTCTATGGTGACATTTTCAACTTTCACCTGAGACCTCCTAGTATTGCAAAGCTTAGTTATGAGTGTGGAAAACCCCTCAACTGGGTGCAGATGAGTGGGTGATTTTTTGTTCCCCTTACCTATCAACACAGAACAAATTCAAACACAGAGATTGGCTTAAAAAGTGATGGTGGGAACTGGGGCTAGTCTCCAAACCTGAACTTGAGTATGACAAGGCCCCTGGCCTTAACCCACTTGGACGTTTTCTCAATGTAACTGGGTTATAAATAGCTGAATATGCTCTCAGTAAAAAAATACCTTTAAGTAGTTGTACAAGGTTGCAATTCAACATGCTAATTTACGAGTAAAAGCATTGACCCACATCACCACTTTTCTGGTCCCCCTTCCTCATCCCTCCCAACCCTACTCAACTCCTAAATTTTCCTGGTTTCATAAACACACTCTCTTAATATTCCTGGCCTAGAAGATTGGGAGTTACGAAAGTCAAAACATATCTCAGGATGTACTTGAGAACTATCTAGACAGCTCAGTGTTCTAACTCTGTATTAACATGTAGAATTCATACATTGTGAATGTTGAATAATATTTCCCCCAAGAATTCTGGGAATGCACCTGTCACAAATGCAGTCCAAGCAGAAAGACAAACCAGTGAACTCACCATCCAAGCCACAGTTGCTGGGTGGCTGATTCCAAGTCTCTTCCTCCTATGTCTCCACATCTTAGACCCAAGCACCTGTTGGCCACCCACTTCTCAGGGTGTTTAACGGGAGACCTACTAATCATACCTACTAATCATACGTAAAGGCAGAATCCTTATTTGTTTTTTCAAAGTACTCTAAACTCACAATGTACTGCAACCCTTTATCAACTTTCATGTTCAAAGACACTCCAAGTGTGTTAGGATTGCTCAGAAACTTTACGTTATTTCTTGATAGTTTCTTGAGGTCGGTCTCTCGCTTCCCTCATGGTTCACAGTTCCTAAGAGGGCTGGGATGCAAGCCTGGAATTACAAAATAGGTCAGCGGGGCTGGGAATGTGGCTTAGTGATAGAGTGTTTGCCTTGCATGCATGAAGACCTGGATTCAATTCCTCAGTACCACATAGATAGAAAAAGCCCCAAGTGGTGCTGTGGCTCAAGAGGTAGAGTGCTGGCCTTGAGCAAAAAAAAGCCAGCGACAGTACTCAGGCCCTGAGTCTAAGCCCCAGGACTGGCAAAACAAAACAAACAAAATGGGTCAGTGGCCTGTGCCAGTCTCATTCCAGGTACCCAAGAACATTTTTGTGTTGAACATAAGGAACCATAAACTTTGAGTTAAGCCACATTTCCAGAAGCTTCTGCTGCTTGAGGAATCAGAAGGGTGCTCCTGCCCAGACCACCCCTGTGGGTCCCCGATGACTAGTCTAGCCATCTCTCACATCGTGTCACCATCACCCTACGGACATTTAACCTTTCAGTTAATGGCTAACCCACTGGATGGGCTGATGCTGAGCAATGCAAACAAGTTATCTCTGGACCACAGAGAGGCAGAAAGCTTGTGCTTGCTAAAGATGCAGTTGTGTGTAGGCAGGTGCTGTAGCTCATGCCTTTAATCCTAGTTGCTCAAGTGGCTGAGATCTGAGCACTAAAGTTTGAAGCCAGCTAGACAGTTGGAAAGGCTCTGAGATTACAGTCTCCGAGTAACCTCCAGATCACTGGAAGCAGCACTGTGGTTCCAAGTGGTAGAACACTAGCCTTGAGCAATAAAGTAAGCAAAATGAAAAGCACTGAGTTCAAGCCCTAATATCAGCACCAAAACACATATGTCTTTTTGTTTAAAACATTCATTAAAAACTGAGTCTGTTTTTTGAAATTATTTCTGAAAATTAGCCGTTCTATATGCTCAATATGTTGAATTTTAGTTTACATTCAACTTCATATATTTAAACATGAACTATATAAATATGAATGTGAACTTTGTGTATATTAGCATGAACTTCATGTATATAAACATGAACTAAACATACTTGTATATATACATATATGTATATATTATAGATATATCTATCTACATATGTATATATCTAGATATGTAGGTATCTGTGCATAGATATAAAATACATAAATATAAAAGATGCATAGATATCATTGCTTGAGTGTGCCATAAAGTGGCATATGACAATAGATAAAACCAAATAAGGCAAACATCTCTTCTTCTTGAGTTTCTGTCTCATGCACATATACACTAGATGGGTTCTGTGGGTGCCTTGAGCCAGGCAAGGCCCTACTTTGTTGGTCTTTAATGAGCATCAGCTGCCTCTCATGCACTGCATAGCCCATGGTATTAAGTCACTCACATAAGGTGTGTTGCTCAAGTGATTACTTCCCTTTAAATGCCCATCCTCACTGTGAAAACATAGATACCTTTATTATTTAGTTAAATCCCACTTACTCCAGAACACTGTCCACTCAACAATAACCTTGCTTTGGCTTATTCTGTCTTTCTCCTTGTCTTTTTCAGACAGCTCTTATTATTTTTTTAATTCTACAAAATAATGGGTTTCAGTATGACATTGTCATGCATATATACTATGTGCTTGGATCCTATCTGCCTTCCCACGCCCCCCACCCCCTGCACCCCTGCCTCACTATTTGTGGTCCCCTTCCATCCTCCAGCTGTTCTCCTCCAATGGCAAATATTCTGCACATGAGGGAAAAACAATCATTTCTCACTCTGGCCTATCTCAGTTAACTTGACAATCTCTAGTTCCATTTGCTTTCCTGAAAAATGACATCATTTCATTCCTCTTCATGGTCCAATCACACTCCATTATGTATAGGTGTAGATATATGTATATATGTCTATGTGTATATATATATATACACACATTATATATTATCTTATATATGTAGATGATGTGTATATATATATATATATTATATGTATATTATATATATATATATATATATAAACTTTCTTCTGTGTTGGGAACTTGTATTGATTCCATGACTTAGTTATTGTAAATCATGCTATAATAGAGATTGATATGCAGATACTTCTATTGTGTGCTGATCAGATCCTTCTATGTATTGACCCAGAAGTGGTAGAGTATGTATATGGTAATTCCATTTTTGGGTTCTTTTGAGGAACCTACATACTGAGTTCCATAGTGATTACTCTAGTTTACATTCCCACTGATAGTATAAAGGAGTCTTTCAAACTCAAACACACACACATACACACACTCACATTTGCCAGAATTTATTGTTTTCTTCCTAGGTGATAGCCATTCCAGCTGAGGTAAGATGTAATCTAAATGTCATTTTTATTGCATTTCCCTAATAGCTAAAGATATTAATATTTTTTCATATACTTACTGCACATTTGTACTTGTGTTGAGAATTGTCTGTTCAATTCATTTGCCCATTTGTTGACTAGATTATTTGGTTTTTGGCATTTACTCTTCTGAGTTCCTTACATGTTCTGGATATTATTAGTCTTTTGTCAGATGAACATTTGGCAAAGATTTTCTCTCATTCTCTAGGCTGTCTCTTCACTCTGGTAATTATTTCCTTTGCTGGGTTGAAGCTTTTTAATTTGATGCAATCCCTTTTTAATTGTCAGTTTTTCCTATTATCTCCTGAGTTATTGGATTCCCTTTAGAAACTCTTTGTATGCATATGTATCTTTCAATATTTTCTCTAAGTTTTCCTCTAGTAGTTTTAAAGTTTCAGGGTTCATTTTTTATTTGGTTTTGGTTTTGGTTTTGTTGCCTGTACTGGGCTTGAACTCAGGGCCTCAAAGTCCCCCTTAGCTTTTTTTGCTCCAACCTGGGCTCTATCACTTGATCTACACCTCCACTTCTAGCTTTTGTGCTGGCTTACTGGAGATAACTCTCTACAAATTTTGTTTGCCCTGGCTGGCTTTGAACAGCATTCCACATGTCTCACCCTCCTAAGTAACTAGAAATCTAGGCATGAGACACCAGCACCTGGTAAATAACAGGTCTTACATTAAGGTCATTGATTCATCTTGCATTGACTACAGGATAAGGTATAGAACCTACTTTTATTTTTCCACAATAGATACTCAGTTTTCTAAGCAAAGAAGCTGTCTATTCTCCAATGTGTGTTTTTTGGCAATTTAATCAACGATCAGCTTATTTCTGGTACCTCTATTCTATTCCTTTGATGTATGTCTGTGTTTACACTAACATCATGATGGTTTTTGTTATTTTGGCTCTGGAGTATGATTTGAAGACAGGTATATGATTCCTCCATATTGCTCATATTGCTTTGTATTCTCTTTGAATACATGGTTTGTTCCTACCAATTAGAGGGCTATTTCCTGGTCTCATTTGTAAATTTTCATTTTACATCATCATAGTCAATAGCATAGGACTTTGAATGCTGACAGGACTTTAACATCAGATGATTTCTTCAAGACCTATCTTAAATGTAGCCCTTGTGTTACATTAGAAGCTTTGTCAAGCTGAATTAATTTAATCTTCATAACAACCCTATGAGTTAGTTACTGTTAAGATCTTATTTTACAGATGAGGAAGCTCATGGCCAGAGATACCAGAATAAGAAGCCAAGATTTAAGTCCATACTGTTATCCAGGAGAAAATAAAGGGCTACCTCCACAGAGCCAGCTAAGTAGTTGCTAAGTAGTAGCTATGGGGTCAGCAATTCCCAGAACTCCGGCCACAATAACAAGAGAAGCGGCAATAAAATGCAAAGCCCATAACTTACCCATCTTTGGTCACAAGTAAGGATGACAGTAGATGTTCCTTGAGAAAAAAACATTTTACATTGAACTATTCCCATTAAGTGCTGTTGTCCTCCTACCTTTCTGACATAGGGCATATATTAATGGTGAATAAGATTTTCATCCCATTCCTATTGCATAGAAGAAACTTCTCCATAGGCTATGACTTTCATTGAATATCAAAGTGTCTAACAACACCACATCAAAGTAAATAAAAAATACTGCTGGAGGCACTATATTTGGAATTAACCATGGATTTTTCTCTTCTTTGTCAAATCCACTTTGCCATCTTTAAATGGAGAACAACCAGAGAGGGAATGAACCCATAGAACTACGCCTACTTAATCTTTGATGAAGAAGCTAAAAAAATAGGATGGAAGAAAGATAGCCGCTTTAACAAATGGTGCTGGCAAAACTGGTTCAACACCGGCAACAAACTAAAACTAGATCTCTATATATCACCCTGCACCAAAATCAATTCCAAATGGATCAAAGACCTCGAAATAAAAACAGATACCCTGAAAACACTTAAAGAAGAATAAAAACTGATAAATATTGAGGCTATCTTGTAAGAATTATGCTAGCATTTACACTTGGGATTGCTTCACAAGTAAAACTTGGAAGATTTGATACCTTTTCAGAAATCTGGAGGGAAGAATACTTACAAATGTTAATCATACATTCAGTCTTGCTGTCAAGGTAAGCCCCTGAAGTGGTGACAAATAAAAATGTATTTTTAAAAGAAAACAAACAACAACAACAAAAAAGCAAGTATTTTCTCCTCCCCATTTGCAAGATATAAAAATAAAATCAAGATGAAACATTTTTTTTAAAAGAGCAGGATCAAAGAATTTAGCTTCCAAAAATGTTTGTGGTGGTTCTAATTTAAAAATAACATATGGAAATAAATAGTTATCTTTCAATTATTCTTTCACATCTTTTTCAATTGTCTAAAATTATATTTTAGCTTCAGATATTAGTTGTGTTTTGGCACCAATAAAACTAAAGAAGATAAAATTGAATGCAGAAGTTGATTAATCATGAAAACATGCCACGGTTTAAGTAATAATGTGCTAACACAAATTTTGCTCAATATTAATTTTTTAATTAAATTGTATTGACAAAGTGATGTACAGAGGGGGTACAGTTACATAATAAGGTAGCGAGTACATTCCTTGTCTTATTTGTTATACCCTCCCTCATTTTCCTTTCCCTTCTCTAGTTCAGATAAACATAATATTAATTTCTAACTGCTACTAGTATTGTGTATCACTCCCAAGACTGCTTCAGCAATGAAGTAATGATGAATGAAATAATTTACGTCAAAATTGTAATTTTTTGTTATTTAAATTTTTAATACAAAGGAAAATACATCTATCTGGTTACATAATATCATATTGGAACATGTTTGCTTATATAACACTATTTCTCTGCAATAGTAGACATAACAATTTTCTAAATTTAATTATACTCCTTTTTATTTTTAAATTGTCCTCTATTTTCATAAGCATAGTATTCTAAATGTAAGGTTCTTTTGAGCATAAAAAGGATTCAGAGGTTTTGGTATTCCTCAGAACACCTAGATTCATTCATTCACTAGTCAAACATGTATTGAGTACTTTTCAAGAATGATGACTGTCTTTGTCCTTTATGAGACATATGTTTTGTTTTCTCTTGTTGTTTTTTTTATTTATTGTCAAAGTGATGTACAGAGAGGTTACAGTTTCATACGTTAGGCCTTGGGTACATTTCTTGTACTGTTTGTTACCTCCGCCCTCATTCCCCCTCCCCCTTCTCCTTCCCCTTCCCTCTCCCCCCATGAGTTGTTCAGTTGGTTTACACCAAATGGCTTTGCAAGTACTGCTTTTGGAGTTGTCTTTTTATTCTTTGTTGGAAAGGATGTGGCCAAAAGGGAACCCTACTTCATTGTTGGTGGGAATGTAAAATGGTTCAACCACTTTGGAAAGCTATATGGAGATTCCTCAGAAGTCTAAACATAGAGCTCCCCTATGACCCAGCAGCCCCACTTTTGGGCATCTACCCAAAAGACCACAAACAAGAACACACTATAACCACCAGCACAACAATGTCCATCGTAGCACAATTTGTCATAGCCAAAATATGCAACCAATCCAGATGCCCCTCAGTAGACAAACGGATCAGGAAAATGTGGTACATATACATAATTTTATACCTCTATCAGAAAGAATGGCATTGCCCCATTTGTAAGGAAATGGAAGGACTTGGAAAAAAATATACTAAGTAAAGTGAACCAGACCCAAAGGAACCTGGACTCTACGGTCTCCCTCATAGGAAATAATTAGCACAGGTTAAGGCTAGTCACAGCAGAGGAACCCAAGAACCTAATAGCTATGCCCTTATGAATGCATAAGATGATGCTAAGTGAAATGAACTCCATGTTAGGGAAACGACTGTTACATCACTGTTGTAATTACTTTCAACATGCCATGTGAAACCGTAGCTCCTATTGTTGATGATCCTCTTGTATTCCCTTCCTGTGGTTGTACCCACACTATCACTGCATTTCATCTGAGTACACTGGATACTCTATATACTGGTATTAGAACAAGGGAAGTGAAAGGGAATATCAAAATTGTAATGTTTTAAAAGTTTAAAAAGTAGAGTACTTTCATTTAAATGAAAAAATGAATTTCTCATCATTGGTTTAATTGTTCTTTTACTTGAGTCTTGAAAAACTTTTAAACCATTCTGATAAGGTCTATGTCAATTAGAAGATTTAGCCATCAAATTGTCCTATATTTTGAAAGAGTAAAATTCTGTCCACTGTCTTTTTTGTAAAATAAAAACTGACAGAAAAAAAAGAATAAAAACACTTGGGCTCCTTGGCACAGGATGAAACTTCCTTAATAAAGTCCCAGAAATGCTACAAATCAAAGAAAGGTTGGACAAGTGGGACTGCTTCAAACTGCAGAGCTTCTGCAGGGCAAAGGACATAGCTCACAAGATAAACAGAAAGCCAACAGATTGGGAAAGTATCTTTACCAGCCATACAACAGAAATAGGCCTCATATCTAAATATATATGCAGAACTGAAAAATTAAATTCCTCGCAAGAGTCCTTGAAATAGCTCAAGCTATAGCCCAGAATACAGAATCTAAGGGAGAATTCATCTTCCAAGTGGGGGTGGATTTAGGCACCAGAAACTATTGGTTCAAAATAATTAAAGGAGAAAAGAATAGATTGCCAAATCTGTGTCCTTCTGATCTGTTCCCCAACTCCACCAAGCTTTAAAATGTGCGTAGTAGAAGCATGGGAAATTTCCTGAAAGACATAGGAAACCACACTAAATTAGAATTTTTTTTCTTTTAACTAGTATTCTCTGGCTTTATAGATAAAATGTGGAAGCCTGAAACCAATTCTTGGGGCATGAACATTTTTAGAGTGAAGTAAACTAAAATGGCCTCTAATGAACAAGACTTATCTAGGATTTTTTTAAGGGAATCACAAAAAGAGAGGAGGAAGACCAAGTGCTTGGTGGTGCTCATGCCTATAATCCTAGCTACTCAGGTGGCTGAAATCTGAGGATCACATACCAAAGCCAACCCAGATAAGAAAGCCTGTGAAACTCTTGTCTCCAATTAGTCATCAAAAAGACAGTCAGAAGTGAGGCTGGGCTTAATGGTAGAGTGCTAGTCTTGGGCAAAGGAAGCTCAGGCACAGTGCCCGGGATTCTGAGTTCACGACCCAGGGAAGAAGAGGTAAAGAGGAAATTCTACAGAGATAGGACAAGGTGGTGTTGCAGGAATTGTAGAGGGCAGGTAGAGCATAAGTGAGATTGTTGTCTGACCTGGCTGACTGAATATTCTGTCACTACTATAACAATGGACACATGACATTCCCCAACACCACAGACACAGAGGGAACAGCCTGGGTCTATGCACTTTAGATAATAAACATGGATCAATGTGCCTTGTCAGTTGCAACAAATGTATCAAATATGCAAACTCCAAAAGAGTGTTGATTTTTCTTTCTTCTTAAGATCCAGGGATGGAAGTGACAAGAAAGAAAAGGTCAATTTAAGGACCATTCTAGGTGGGTGAGTATCCTGTCCTGACAGTTTAAGGGAATATTTTTTCATCTTGGCACTATCTTGGGAATAGTTTGGGGGCTCTGCTGTCCTTACTGCATAACTTTTAGCAGTCAATAATAATTATCCATGGGCATGGCTTAGTAAAATAGAAATGAAGAAAGGAAGGAAGGGAGGAAGGATGGGAGGGAGGGAGGGTGAGAGGGAGGGAGAAGGGAAAGAAAGAAAATGAAAGAAAGAAAGAAAGAAAGAAAGAAAGAAAGAAAGAAAGAAAGAAAGAAAGAAAGAAAGAAAGAAAGAAGGAAGAAGAAAGGAAGGAAGAAGAAGGAAGGAAGGAAGGAAGGAAGGAAAGGAAGGAAGAGGACAGAAGGAAAGAAGGAAGGAAGGAAGAAGGAAAGAAGAAGGAAGAAGAAGAGAAAGAAGAAGGAAGAAGGAAGAAGTAACGAAGACGAACTCGTGACTCACAAAGAAATGGGATACAATACAAACTTAATATTTTACGTTCCTTTAGCCTAAATATTGATGTTCACATTAAGAAACAAAAATAAAATAAGAAAATTCAAAGATCAGCAATTTAGATAGCTAGCAATTTCCTGCTGGATTTATTATTATTATTTCCTTAAACATCATTATAGATACATGCATGGGCCTAGATTTTCAAATCCAATAAACATTTTTAGAAATGCCAAAGTAGCCGAAAACCATGTCTCATGCCCGTAATCTACTCAGGTGGCTGAAATCTGAAGATCATGGTTTGAAGCCAACCCCAAGCAGAAAAGTTCCCAAGAACTTTATCTCCAATTAACCAGTCAAAAGCTGGGTGTGGTGTTCCAGGTCAAGGGATGGAGCACCAGCCTTGAATGGAAAAGGCCAGGGTGGGGGTGGGGAGGATGCCCTGGTTCTAAATTTAAACCTCAGTTCTAGAACAAAAGAAAGATGGAAAGAGGGAAGAAGGGAAGGAAGGAGAGAGGAAAGGAAGAAGGAGAGAGAAAGATGGAAAGAGGGAGGGAGAAGAAAGGGAGAGAGGGAGGGAAAAAGGGAGTAAGGGGAGCTGTGACTCCAGTGGTAGAATGCCAACTTTGAAGGAAAAAGGTAACAACAGACAGTACCTAGGTCCTGAGTCCAAGCTCCAGTAGTAACACAAAAAATAAATTGAGTAAATAATTAAAAATGAAAGGCATTGGCCTGGAAGATAGCAGGTATTTCAGGTAGCTTGCTTGCTGAAATAAGGATACCAATCAGCTTTTCGTTGCTATGATGAAATACAGGCCCAGGCATGCTTATGGAGAGTTTTGGAGGCTGGGGTGGGATGATGCGTGGTGCAGGTGTGGTGAGGTCCCATTGCAGATTGCAATGGAAGAGCACAAGTGAGTGCATTACCTGTCAAACCAGGGGTGGGGACATGAGAGGAAAACCATGCCACAAAAACGTGGGGGTTCAGGGAGGGGCACTGTCTCTGCGCTCCCACCATGCCTTCCCAGGGAATGTTTTCCATCTGCCCAGGCTTGAGCTGTATCCTTTTGGGTCCACCTGAGTTCTGTGCGCCATTCTACAACTGATAAACCTGAGAAGGGGCTGGGAGAACCCCCAGCTACCACCATCAGAGGCTCAGGCCCAGACCATCAGGAGCGAGATAGGCAGCAGGACGCACAGTAGGTATCTGTCAGGAAGAGGAGAATTGGTGAATGTGGGGGAAAATTCCACAAATCTGGTATCAGAGGCAAAGAAGGGCCGAGCAGGGAGACACAATGAAGGCTTCCAGTGAGGTCCGGCCACATCCTCACCACTTGCACACTTCATGGCATCTCACCAGTATCCCAGTGTGAGCCTGGAGGAGCATGCCCATGCCACAGGAAGCAGCAACTGCCACCCCACAGGGCATGATGGATCATTCCAGATCAGAAGTGTGCAAACGCTGGCCTACAGGAAAAATCGAAGCCACTAGCTGTTTGATAAACAAGGTTTAGTTTGAATGCAATGATGCACCTTCATTTGTGCATTGCCTCCAGCTGTTTTTGTTCCTTCTTCTATATAACAGTCGACACAAAGACTCCATAACCTGCAAAGCCAGAAATAGGTATGCAATCAGGCCCTGTCTAGGAGAGTTCTGCTATTTTGACTTAAATTTAAGAGCTCCATGGATACACCAAGTCAATGTGTACAATTAGAACATGTCAACCCAAAACTATTTTTAAGGAGAAGAAACTGCCAACTACCTGGATTCAATGATGGCACTGTATAGTAATACATTGATGAGACTGTACCTCATGAGTTTCTACCATTCAGAATAGATTTAAATTCTGAGAAGTGATGGGGGAAATGTTAATAATGCAGGTTAGATCATAAAAGAAAATAAGTGTGTTGAATCTGTGGGCCCTTGGTGGCATAGCACATAAAAAAATAAGTATTTTTAATCATCAGATCTACTAGCCATTCAACAGCAAAGGTACATCTAATGGTGCTGTAGACTGTGAAATTGGTTCTGAAATACATCTTTGCCATTCCACTTTCAGATGACTCATTCACATACACAAAATGCCAGTGGCTACACATTTACTGAGCATGCCACCCGATGCAGATGGCTACTCACTGAGTCACTCACAGCTTTGGGAAGAGGTGTGCTTTTGCAGATAAATCTGTTTAGCTTCTACAGAAAGGAGCCATATACATTTCTTGCAAGTGTCACGGGCAGGCCTGGCACAGTTGCGGTGCCCTTACAGACAACAGCCATGCAAAGATTCGAGTTTTGCAAATCCAGAGGCAGAGTCAGCATGGTTAAGAAACCTCACAATGTTGACTCTAGGATTCAAACCCAGATTTATTGAAATCTGACTACATTCATTGGACAAACAGGCTTAGTAGCAACTGTTTGTGAAAATGCGCTACTATTTTTTTTAATGCTACAGTGAATTTGGTTAGACTTTAAAATAAATTTATATTTTATTCATCAGAATATCAATACACATTTGAAAAAGCCATGTTTGGAAGAAACATTTGTTTGCACTGTAGGCAGCATCTGGTACGGATTCTCTCACACACACACACACACACACACACACACACACACACACACAGAGTAATAATTCAGCAGCGGCCTCACTCTTCTGCCTCCAAAGGCTGGCAACTTTCAGGACAATTAATTCTCGTGTTCATCTGTGAGATCCCTCTTGCTGAGAGACCAGAGTCCCTGCCATAACCTGACCTTGGACAAGCTTCCCTCCCTTCCCCAGATTCCTTGTTTGAGGTGTTTAGAGAACAGGAGTTGGCTGCATCCTATTCTCACAGCCTGGCCATATGGTGTGACATTCCTGTGATGTCCTTCCATACTTTGGAGACTTCCCAGTAGAGTAGTGATTGGGGTGACCCTTTGAAAAGGCTCAGTGGAGAGAGAGAGTAGGCACAAAAACAGACTTGGGGTGACTGCAGGTTGGCTGTGGCTGGAAAGAAACACTTTAGAGATGTAACAATGATGACAAGTTACACTGCATGGCTAAGGGGTTTGTTGGTTAAGATGATGCCACAGTCAGGCTGTCATGGGTTGAATCAATCACTCCCACCCTCATCCTCAAGACAGACACACTGAATCCCCAACCATGGCACCTTCCAGAGGTGCCATTCTTTTCAGAGAGGATCAGCACCAGTAAAACTAGCTAATCTGAGCTCATGTTAGAGGAAAACAGGCTCCTAATGCAAAATGACCGGTGTCTGTGAAAAGGTGACCATATGAGGACAGACACATGGGAGAGGTCCTCATGACAGAGACACCAAGAACACATGACAGAGACACATGGGAGCACCAACCATGTAAACAGAGATGTGAGAGATGAACAACCATGTGACAGAGACACAGGAGATCACCAACCACATGACACAGACATGGGAGATCACCCACCATGTGACAGAGACACAGGAGAGCACCATGAGAAGATACATGCAATAGGGAGTCAGGCCTCTGCACACAGATTTTCAATTTCTACATCACTGAATGAATGGTGAAAGAATACTTTTTCATGTCTGAGCCCCCAGGGGTGTAGTACCTGTTGTAGAAAATTCAAACAATGCCCATGTCCTGTCCCCTCGGGACCTGGGATTTCTTCCCAGATGCCAAAGCCTGGCAATATCTCGCCTCCCTCTTCTTTTGCACATCTAGCCTGGCCAAGATCCTCCCATCTGTGCCCTTCCACTCACAGCCAGCACACCTGGTGACAGCCAGTGCCACCTTGCTGGCTCCAACCATTCCAAACACATGGCCAGGCCACCACGGGGCCTTTCAGTGCCACTCTGTGGCAGGTAAAATGCACGCCTCCTCCTGACCTGCAGAGCTCTGAAGGACAAGGACTTGGCTGTTCCTTCTGGCTTCATTGTGGATCACACTTCCTGCAATCCTTCTTTCAAAGGGATGTTCTTTTCTCATAAGCTTCTAGTCCCTGTCCATGAGTAGGCCTCAGCCTCAGAGCCATTTCCTCCTGCTGCCAGCCCTCTTCACATGCCTGGCTCTTGTCACAGCTCCAAGTTCTTGGTGTGAGGGTCATTTGCTGCAGCTGCTGTGCTGTGGCTGCTGTTGCCTTTTTATGTCTTTCTCTCCCTCACTATGGGCCCCATCTGAGTGGGAACAATATCTGTTCTTCTGGTGTTGGTAGAAAGCAAAACAATGCCGAACTCCTAGTAGGTGCTCTATAAATATTTGTGGAATGGTCCAACCTAAAAGCCTTTCTTTGGGGCATGATGAAATACAGGGCCATGCTGGCTCTAAAATAAACAGCCCTAGCCCTCGGTCTCCTCCCCCAAAGAGGGCTGAGCAAGCTCAGACACTGGGGAGCACCATGGTCCATTGCCACCTGTGGAGACACATGGTCCTCTGAGTCCTGACAATCCACAGGAGTTTCCCAGCCACTGAGTCCTGATTCTGAATTTTGCCTCATGGTTCATGGTGTTTTGCAAAGCTCTTCCTGATATGGCCATGCCTCATGATGCCCGTGTAATAGGTGTGAGCAGTGGATGCCTTAAGTGGTGGTTTGTGGATAGAGCAGCGCCTCCCTCCCCAGGAACTGCTTCTATCACTCAGATTGTCAGTTGAGTGCTGCCATCATTCTCCACATTCCCCATCACAAGCCCACAACAGGTCTGCATGGCTCTCGCCACAAAAGAACATCATCCTGATTTCACTGGGGCAATTGTGTCATTAGACTTGATTCCCCACCGCAGCTCCAACATGAGAGGCATTCTCCTCCCACCCGGGGAGTAGGGGACAAGGCTCTGTTGGGACTGCCGCCATCTCCGCCACACCACCAAACCCAGCGCGCCCTTCCTCTGCATCTTCGTGGAGAAGAGCCAACATCAAGCCAAGCAGAAACAAAGCTGGGTTGGTTTGCCAGCCCTGCCCTCTGTCCTAGCCCCTGGAATTCCAGGAGGCAGCTGTGCTTCCTCAGAGAACTGGTGAGCCCTGGTGAGCCGGGCGCCTACACCTGGGGAGGGGGTGGGGAGTGCAGTCCACACCAGGGCCAGCAGCACACCAGGATCTCCTCTTGAAGCCAGCCGTGCATCCAGGAAAGGGGCTGACCACCCCAGGACCCTCAGGGTCATTCCACCCTCTCCAGGTAGTGCCTCTCCTCCCCTCCAGGGCCTCCATCCTAACCACCTTCATGTCCCCCCTCCAGTGCTACCAGGACCGAGCTGAGTCCCCTTCTCCTCAAAACCACCTTATTGTTAACTTTAAAGCAGAGCCAAGGCCCCTGGACACAGTCCTGAGCTCTGTGGAAGCTTGTAAATTGCTGAAGGAAAAGCATCTGCCAGGCCCTATGGAAAACCAACCAGCTCAGGCAGCCCCTGTCCTTGATGGTCAAGTGAGATGCCTCATGTGGTGGGACTGGGCTTTCCAGATTTGGAATCTGGAAACATCTTCTGATCTGCCCCAAAGAAACCAACACAGAAATGCAAACAGGTGCTTAGAAACCAGTGACCAGAGCCACGTGACACACAGCTGCCAATGAGGCCAACCATCGACATGCGATCTGACCTTTAAAATTGAAGAAGTACTCACACATGCTACAACACGGCTTACCCTCAAAAATGCCCTTTTCTAAACAACTTGCACTATTGGGGTTCTCCCTTGCATCTACTGTATTCCAGTTAATATATTTGTATGTATTTGCATACCTGATGTATTTACTTACGAGTTTGTGAGCTAGATCTAGCTTCCACAGACAAGAGAAAACATGCATCCTTTGCCACTCTAGGACTGACATACTTCAATTAACATGAAATTTTCCAGGCCTTTCCATTTCTTTACAAAACCTTCTCAGAGAAAGGCTTATGGAGACATGATATCACAGACTGGTTTCACACAGGCCCCACTTGGGACGGTTGAATTTAGTATGAATCAACTTTGGAAAAGTGAAAAAAAAAAAACACAGTCAGTCTGTTTCTTCCCTTTCAGGTAACTATTCAGTAAATCACATGAGAAGCTCAGCCCTCTATTTATAAGTAGGCTTTAGTGGGTGATTTTGCCCAAACGGAGGCCACTGTAAGAACCTGAATCCACTGAATGTGCTCATTGGAGCCAGGGTCATGGCTGGGGGAGGGTGGTGAAGGCAGTTCCCACTGATGGTATTTTCCACTTAGGATGGACTGATCAAGGCTGTGCCCCCCATAAATCAAGGGGCATCCACAATCTAAGTGGGGAGAATGAAAAAAGGGAGAGAAGACAGAATGCCAATTAGCTACAAATGGCTCCACCTGAGAGCTAGATGACAGGCTCTGGGAGGGGCATGGGAGCCGGGGAGGGGCCCAGGGGAGGGTCAGCTTAGCTTCACCCCTGTGTGTGAAATGCATCTGTGTGGCCCCCTCCTCCTTGATGACTGCCTTGCTCTCAGGACCAAGGTCAGACCTGAGAACCCGACTTTTGCCTCTGCCCAACCTCCCTGCCAGGCCAACAGCAGATCCATGTCTGCCCGTCCCCCCTTTCCTGAAACCTAGTCCCAGCCTTCGGGGCTCAGCACAGGGGCTCCTCCCCTCCCGGGCCTCACCCAGTTATTGCCTCTGTCTCCATAGCAATGCATTTTCCTAGGACATTGTACATCATACTTTTAACTTCCCATGTGCTCACTGCTCTGAGTGCTAACATAACAGACACTCAATAAACATCTGTTCAATGAAGTAATGGATGTCCCACCAAACAATTGAATAAATACTATTACTGTTGCTATTATTAATACTTTTCTCCATTGACAGTTTATCACATCATCTGCCCTGTTTCAAACCTTTTGTTAGGGAAAGAATGGGAACCCCAATCCTCCCTGTAAAAGACAGGCACATGGAAGCTACCTCACCAAATCAAAGACAGTGAAGGAGAGTCAACCCCACAGGACAGCTGCTAGAAAAGCTAAGCCCTCACCAAAAACAAACAGAGCCTACAAGAGCCTGGCCTGGCTATGGGAATTGTGACACTAGAGAAATCCAGCCTGCATTTCAGGCTCCTTACCGGCACTAGACAAGAAGACAGGATCTAGTGTATTCCAGTTAATATATCCTGAACCACCCTAGAGCCTTTGCTTCCTCCTCTCCCAGGCCATGTGTCTTCCATTTATTTCTCCAGGACAGCCACCATTGTGCATTTCTTCCAGACACCTCACTCCTGACAGGGTGCAAAAGCCAACATGAAGCTGTCAGAGGACAAACCAGGTACAGACATGGCCACACCAACACCAAGTGTGGGCAGCAGAGCCAGAAGCCTGGCCTTACAAGGGCCCTGGGGTTCAGGCAGGTGCTATTCTTAGGGAGCTTTTGTGGCTGAGGCTGGAAGGCCCCCTGAAGGGGGAGCTCCAGATCCACAGCTCGTTACACCTCTGCCCTCTTGCCCCTGGCCAGTGGCCTCACATGGAAGACAGCAGGTGCCAGCACAGGTATGGCTACAAACCTCCAAGTTCACAGAAGACAAGAGGGGGGCCCACTGCCTCTCTGCTGTCTACTCCTGGAAGAAATAAAAGTACCCCCCAAGGACAGGTAGCTAAGTGCTGGGCAGGCCAGTTCCAAGGCCAGCCTGGTCTGGATCGCTAGCCAGTTCTGGGCTCTTGGAAATCAGGTCTTCCTTCACCTCCTCTCTGCAAACCAAGTAGGCTGTAACTGGAGAGCAGCTGGCGGTGCTGCTGGGCAGGTCTGAAGATGAGCCAACACAGGCCTGAGTTCAAGTCCACCAGCCTTCCAACACCCTTGCATTTCTCAAACCCCTGTAGCACCCAAATCATCCAAGGGCTCCTTGAGGCTGAGTCTAGGGTTGAGCCCAGCTCTTGGGTAATGGTGCTGGCTGCCTGGTGCTGTGTCTGATGGGAATGAAATCGCCAGCACCTGCACAGACCTCCAGGCGCTGCCAGGCTCCCACCAGCTGCAGGTGCTTGGGTGTCAGGGGCCACCAAAGCGTGAACATCTGCTCACATCCCAACTCTCAGAAGTTTGGGTGTGTTGGGCTTTTTCGCAGTTGTTTAATATAGAATGATGCTTATCAGAGGAAAAACATTTGTTCCACTTTCTTTAATCTCTAATTTATCTAATCTCCCTTTGTAAAAATAGGTAGATGGCTAAGGACTAAATTCCTGCCCAGAGAACAAAAATGCTTGCTTCAGTTACTTATTCTTCTCATTGACTTTACCCTCTGAGGTGCAATCTTGCACAACATAAATATAATAAATGGGCCTTTTTTCTCTGACAACTTCATCGCTGGCCACTAATAAGGAGACTTCTGGAAGTGAGCGGTGTCATTTCACATGACTATACAGGACACACCAGAAACAACAGGCCCAAGGAAGGCACCTGCCTGGAGAGCCCTGGGCGGTGGTGACTGTGACCAGACGAGGCTGGCAGAGGGCACCACCACGAAGCGCTTCCTGCCCTGTCAGGCCCGGACTCCCAAGCCCCAGGCCCTGCCCTCCCCTCCTGGTGTAGACTCCAAGGGAACTCCTTTTATGATTATTATTTTGTTGTTGTTGCTGTTTAGTTTTTTAAATTTCTTACATTATAATTAACTCTGGTTTTCTTTTGTATTTGCAAAGATAAAAAGTATTTAATGCAACTGGATCTAGGGGTGAATGGAATTTGAGAACTTGGGGGGAGGCAGCATGGGGGTGCTGAGGAAGGCTGGAGGCCAGGGAATGGGGCAGGAACCCCACATTTCACCCACTGGATTCGAGATCCAGGACCGGGAAGGCGGACCAGACCCAGGCCTCTGCAGTCAGGCTGCTATAAAGTGTGTGCAAGCCCGAAAACCCCACCCTGTGACCCCAATTCCTCACAAAGACAACTGGTGTTGCATTACCACCCTGTGAGGGTCATGCTGCTCCTGGTTAAATGTTCATGTCTTGTTTTCAGGCAGCAGGAAACATGCATCATATAACAGTTCTTTATTTTAGCCTGTGAGGGGGACACCTTTGTAGCATAAGAACATTCACAACTTCACCTCACATGCAACCATCACCATGATTCATCTCCAGAACTTTCTCCATACTCGGCAAACACCATCCTCCCAGGCCTGCCACCCCAGCGCCTTGTCATCTGTCTCGTCTGTCCCCATTTGCCTATTCAGGAGCCTCAGACTGCAGACTCATACAGTGCCTGTGTGGCCATGTTTGGCACCTGTGTCTGGTGCACCATTTGCAAGGTGTAGCCTTGGTGTGGTGCGTGTCAGAACCATGCTGTCTCATGGGTGATACCTGAGGGTGCTCAGCAAAGGGAGGCCCGGCTGCCCTCATCTTCCAGCAGGAATACCAGAACCTAGGGCTTGTGTGGACAGTGTAAAGGCTGACTTTGGGGCCGTGCCTGTCTTCACTCTCAGGTCTGGCCTCCCCAGCCTGTTGGGCTCCAGGCCTTTTTTCCCCCAGGGCTCTGCTGTATATTGGTGCTCAGCAAGTACAGGTGTGCCACCCTCCCTCATGCTTGTAGAGACGAACCACACTAGGAGCAAGTCACCATGCTTGCAGGGAGAATAAAGCCCTTCCCAGGGCCTCCAGTCTTTAAATGTGGCCATGGTTGGAAGGTCTGTGCCAGGGACACCCAGGGGCACCTCGGAGCGCAGAGGTTTGATGTCCATGTGCAGGTGAGGCTTCCCAAAGTGACAGATCACAGAACCAAGTCCCCCATTCCTAGCGAGATCCCACTGGGAGCAGCTCGGATTCCTTCCACAGGAAAGATGTGGAAAACCGCCCTGCATCTCACAATCCAAACCCTTCAGACTGCGATGACAACCATTCCTCTGCGCTCAACATGTTCCATCACTTCGGTCGTGCACACACCCAGCGGGGACGTTAGGGTTGAAAGACTTCAGGACCAGCTCAGGCTCAGCTGGGTCAACTAGCCCATAGGCCGTGCCAGCTCTGCAGCTCCAAATCTCTGACCTCAGAGCCCATCGTGCAGTGGCTCAGCTCCATTCAGGCATGGAAAGCCCTCCTCTGCCCTGGTGGGGAAGTCACCCTCCCCAAACCAAGGCCAGGCCAGCCAACTCCACACGCTGTCTCTGGACACTTCCCTTGGGCCACAACAGGGACTTTGAGAAGCCTCAAAATGGAGAGAGCCCGCCAGCTGAGATGCACAGTGAAGAAGTACTTGTTCAGTGGTACTAGGGTGACATGAATTGGTTTGTGTTTTTTTTTTGGCCAGTCCTGGGCCTTGGACTCAGGGCCTGAGCACTGTCCCTGGCTTCTTCCCGCTCAAGGCTAGCACTCTGCCACTTGAGCCACAGCGCCGCTTCTGGCCGTTTTCTGTATATGTGGTGCTGGGGAATCGAACCTAGGGCTTCGTGTGTCCGAGGCAGGCACTCTTGCCACTAGGCTATATCCCCAGCCCCATGAATTGTTTTTAATCTTCTTGGTTGGCATATATTTGTTGTTCAAAGAGATTTCACTGTGGCTTTTCTATATAAGCATGCCATGTGCCCCGTCAAACCCACACTTGCCACCACTCTCACTCTGTCTCCCTCCAGGAACATGAGAGTTTGACCAATAGCAAGGGTTCTGCTACATTCTGGCCCTGGGTAAGCATCGGACAGAAGCAGCCCCCAGATTCTTGCAAACACACTCCACCTACCCAAGCTTTCCCAAGCCTCATCCAAGGTGGCAGAGTCAGCTGGCTCTCCATGGAGACTTGTATTCTCCAAGTAACTTCCACCCTGTGTTACCTGGGGCAGAGGTATTGTCAAGATTCCAGCCACACATTATATGTTTGTAAATCTCAGGGCATGTTGTCTGAGACCATATTTTCTTTAGAAATCCTGAGAAAAACAAAATGGGAAACCTAGGTCCCTCCTGCTTTGCATTCTAAATACTGCAGGTTCTTCAATGCTACTCATTGACAGAAGCTGAAGTAATGCTCCAGGAAGGTTGGCTTGCTCAGAAAGAGTGAGAATTCCTCTTGGTGACTAATCCATCTCTTCACCACCCTTGACTGTAACCGCCAGGTTTCTGATAGGAAAGTGCTAAAGGTGTTTGCACCAGGCCTTGGCCCAGGAGGCTGCAGGCTCCAGGTGGGAAGAGAGAGAGGTGGCAGCTTTCACATGCTTATGCCCTTGGCTCCCACTCCAATGTGTTACTGAGGAAAAGGAAGCCTGTTCTCCTGCTCAGAGAGAAGCAGGGACATTTCTACCAATAAACAAGAAACGGGAGAGAAAAAAGTGTTTTTACTCCTATAAAACCTGAGACCCAAGCATAAGAAATGTACTACCTAAGTACAGGATCTTGCCTTAACATCCTGACCTCTCTAGGGTTAGGAAATGACACAGGCATGCAGGAGAAGTTACTCTTGGGATAGCTTTGGGTTCTAGTCCAAAGGAAATTGGGGGAAATGTTCTTTTAACAAATGTAGTAATACTATACTCACTATGTTTGGAACAGCCTGAATTATTCAAAGGTACTTCACACTAGACACATTCTAAACCTGCTTTTATCGCCATTGGTGTATGCCTCCCAAATATTTCTCTATTCACTGGACACTGGTGGCTTATAACTATAATCCCAGCTACTTGGGAGGCTGAAATCTGAGTATCACTGAGGTTCAGAGCCATCATGGGCAGGAAAGTCCATGAGACTCTTGTCTCTAAGTTAATGAGGAAAATAAAGATCAGAAATGGAGCTGTGGCTCAAGTGGTAGAGCACTAGCCTTGTGCAAGAAAAAGAAAGTGAGAGCACGCAGGCCCTGAGTTCAAGTACAGTCTTCATGAAAGACTGTCACGAGAAAAGGAAGAAAAATTAATTTGGGGGGTAAAACTTTCTTTGCAGAAAGAATTTCTTCTAATGTTGTTTGCTCAAAGTTATATACAATTTTTTCTGAATGTTTGAAACTGAACAGTGTCTTAATGAAATCAGCCCACACTTCAGCAATGTTGGAGAGAAAAAAGAAGCAGATCCTCTTGCAAGGTCAGCTTTAGCTGCCTCCTTCCTGGCTCCTGAGCCAACTCCCCCCCGCCCTGCCCCTGCCTCCTGCTCTGCTGTGCATCTGTGAGCCCTTCCCAGCCCCTCCCCCCTCACCTCGCTCCCCCCCCACCCCCCGCCTCACCTCAGCACCCCCTCCCCCCCTCCCCCCCCCCCCCCCCGCCCTGCCGTCCTGCTTTGCCTTGGTGGGCACAGAGAATGAGCATCCAGACCCCAGGCCAACAGGATGGTTGGATCTCATGCTGATCCAAACTCCACCCGGTCCCTAAAACATACATTTCTCATTGCATCTCAATTCTTCACACTTGTTTTAGGATGTGATTTAACATGAAATGTGAAATATTTGCAGTGTGACACACGGGTTTGGGCCCCACAGCTATTCCACAGTGCTAATCCCCTCAGAGAGTTGCAATTTTAAACAAGCTGGCAAAAAAAAAACAAAAAAAACCCCACAAAGCTGGCAATTCTTTGCTCCCTGGGGAGCCACAGCCTCCCCACTCCTCACCAATGAAACCCAGAAACAGGAGGAGAGGGGAAAGGGGGTTGGGCAGCTGAAAGCAGCCAAGGCCAAACATCCCCCTAAAGCCCTCACAGGCCCATGTCATGGCACTGAGGACACAGCTGTGGCCAAGCTCCCACCTGACCTGCTGGCAGGTGTAGGCCCTGTGCCCTGGGCTCTCACCATGGTTGTCTTAGCCATGGAGGAGAGGGGGCTTAGGAGGCCAGATCATTGGCTCATGCTTGTAATCCTAGAAACCGAGGAGACTGAGACCTAGAGGATTAGAGTTCAAAGCCAGCTCAGGCTGAAATGACCTGCAAAACTCCATCCTCAAGATAACCATTAAATAAAAACCAAAACTACCAGGGTAGAAGTGTGTCTCAAGAGGCAGAGTGCCAACTGAGGTGCAAGCCAAGCAAGAGCCCCAGTATTGGCAACACACACACACACACACACTCACACACACACACACACACACACACACACACACAGTAGAATACCATGTGCTCCTCTCTGTCCTTCTCTCTGAAAGGCAGCTGTAGTGAAGAATATAAAGTGAGATGCCATCATTGCCTGGGAGACTAAGAATGGGAGGATCATGGTATGTGAGCAACCTCGACAGAAAAGCTTACAAGACCTCCTCCTCCTCGACCCATCACTGGTGTACTGGTGTGTGTGTTTGTGTGTGTGTGTGTGTTTGTGTGTGTGTGTTTCCCAGTCTTTGTGGGATGCTGGCTGAGAAGACAGCGGTTCTCATCCTCCCCAGCAGAGAAGCCCACAGGACCTCATCTCAATGGGGAGAAATCAGATGTGCTGGTTCGTGCCTGCAATCCCCACAAAGACAGGAAGACTGGAATATGTAGACTGGGCCTAGATACATACCTGAGCAGGAAGGAAGACATGATCTCAAAAATAACTGATGCAATGTGGAGCTGGAGTCATGGCTCAGGGGTAGAGCAACTGCCTTGCAAATAGGAGGCCCTGAGTTCAAACCTCAGCGTTACCAAAGAAATAAAGAATATAGGTTTTCAAGGCAAGAGGTGCTTGTCAATGCAGAGTATACATCTAGTATGCATAAGGCTCTGGCTTCCAACCCCCGCACCCAGGGAAAAGAAAGAAAAAATCATCAGATGTCCACACAAGGCTTATCAGCACCCTGAGTCTTCCATTTGCAGAGGTACGTAGAGCAAACCAGTTTAAACTCATAGCAGATCTTGTTTCCTCCTCCGTCTTCAGGGTTAGCAATAGCCCTCTGGGTGCCAGGTCTGATAAGGATTAAATGGGTAATTTGCAGGCAGTCCCCTGGGGAGCATGGCTGATAGCAGTGATTGATCAATGGCAATTACTTTCTAAGAACTCTTTATCATTATTTCTGGAAAAGGTTCCCAAAAGGACAAAACCGGGATGAGTCCCATTGTGGTTATTATAAAGATAGAAAAGTCCACTCACATGATACTAATTTTATGGGTACAAAACCAGAGGAGTGTTTCAGTTGTTTGTACAGAGAAGATGGAGATGGACAATGAAGCCTGGGCTTGCTCATCCTCCATGCACCAGCCCCACCTGTGGCCTGCTCCTGAGCTGGGGTGGGATTGAGAGGAGACCCCACCACGGTGGGAGCAGCAGAGGCAGCGGTGGGTCTCATTCACCGAGGTGCACACAGGTTCCTCAGGTGGGGTCCTGCTTTGGTAACCCTCCATTTGCCCTGTACCCCTGCTCAATGGTACAAACCCAAGGCAGATTGGGTAAGCATGTTTACCACTGGGAGCCCTTGGCTGGCACTATTTCAGGGGGCTCCATCTCATCCCGGAGATGCCCCTCCAACTAGTATGGAGAAAGGAAGAGAGAAAAGAGGAATGACTTCATCCCTGCTCTTTCCCAACCATGTGTGTCAGGGCAAAAACCAGAAAGACCCAAGTTGTAGGAGCAGGACCAGTAACAAAATAGACACACCAGCATCATATTAGAACTTAATACTATATAAGCTGTTGTGATCTCAAGGCCCTGATAGAAGAAAGACATGGAATCGTGTTCAAGTACACTCCAAATCCAGAATGGGGCAGGAAAAAACAAAAGGAGATTAAAAAGAAACACGGAAGTAGAATAGATAGCAAAAAAAGCACAGGAAGACATCATAGGGTGCCCTGTTTATGTCTGAAAAGTGCTGCTGAGAAATCAACAGCTCAGGGATCTTAAAGCAAATTATCTAAAATCACAGAGCAAAGTGCAATCCTGGATCCCCGGATCTCTGGGCCAAGCCCTGTCATGCCCAGGCCCCACCCACCCTCCCAGGCACCCTTCTACCTCCTCCACCCGAGGGCAGGCTGGTGATAGGACCCTCCCACCTACTTCCCTAGTGGCGCTCCATGGCTGCACTCTGCATATCCAGTGCTACTGATTTCTACTGCAGTGAGAAAGGCCCCAAGCCCACCTCCGCTGGCAATGGAGGGTGACAGCTCTCAGGACAGCAGCAGCGCCCAGGCAGCAATTCCCACAGCGGCCGGATTACACACCTGAAGCAGACCCACCCTCCCTGGCACAGTCTGGACTACAGGTGCCATTTGCTGTTCCAGCCAACTGACTGATGTATGTTGAAACATGCTGTGTGCCAGACACAGCCAGCAGCTGAGACACCAAAGACAGAGAAGGCCCAACCCTGACCCTCCAGCCATGCTCCACGGCCATGTGAACAGTATCACAATGACGAAGGCCTGTGGAGTGCTTCCTTCAGAGCCCACAGGAGAGCATGTCCCCCATGGGCATGGCCACCACTCACAGCCCTTCCTCTGCAGCTGGCATGGGAAAGCAGTGCACATAGCAAGCAGAACCCATACACTGCTGGGAGGGAAGGCAAAACAATATGAGCGATGTGCAAAACTGCTTTCTAGTTTCTTTCAAGAGAGAGATACACTGACCACATGACCTTCCCGCTCTATGCCCAGGTTTTTGCCTCAATAGTAGATGAAAACTTGCGGCCACACAAAACCTATACTTAAATGCTTATAGCAGCTGTGTTCATTGTAGCTCAAACTGTAAACAACTCGGATGCCCAGCAACCACCCATAAGATAAACTGTAGTAGTTCAAGAAATAGAACACAACTCATGAATAATAACAAACAAACGAGTGATGCACAGCACATAGGCAGAAGAAATCATGCACAAAATTTCAAAAATAATAAAGGTATTAAAATGCACAAATCATTTTGCCTGTGACGTCTTTGGGCATTCCAAAGCTATGTGAATATTGTAAAGTTTATTCCTGTATGTTGAAACCAAGATGCTTTCTTTTTTCAGAACCAGAATCAGATGAGAACCATGACCAATTATGTAGATAAAGACAAATAGACCACAGGCCAAGATCATATTAAGGGGCTAAAGCAGTGTCTATAGAAACAAACTCTCTAGCATTCATCTGGCGCCATTCCCGAGTGACTCATAAACCCAACATAGGACTGAACTTCCGGGTCTTTGCTCCAGAGGTAATTCTAATGACAGCAAAGTATCAAGACATCAGAAAGCCAGGACCAAAGACTGGTGTCTCTTTCTGTAGTGAATACATTTTTAAATGAAATTCAATCCATGCTGCTAAAAGAGAGGTCTCTCTTTCTCAAATATCTGAATAGATCTGGGCTTTCCAGGTGGCTTGGCCTGTTCAGCCTTGAGAAAGGAGCAAACACAGAGAGGCCCTGGGAGAGAGATGAGTTGAGGAGCATTCAATCATTTCAGATGGTAATGGATAGGTGTAGTCCTGCTCTTCAACTGCATCATAAAATACCAAACTGCCATGTTCTTTAAACAAAGGGCCTTGGGAGAGAGACATATTCAGAAGGTACTGCTTGCCTCTGTTGCAAGACCTGAGCATATTTGGGTAAGAATTTGTAGATTTTGGTATCATCTGGATAATAATGATAACAATTTACTTCATCTATTTCCAGAAGATTACCCACAAAGAATTGTAACACAGCAGTGGCAGAAGGAATTGGGAATTTTTCAAGGGTTTCAAGAAAATATATTTTAAGAGAAGAAGAAGAAAGTCTCAACCCTAGTATGAGGAGTTTAGGTATATAGGTAGCCCACGGATTTATGAGCGGAGAACAAGCCATTTTGAATCTCACCATAAACTGAAAAGTGAACATAACCTCACCCCCAGGGCTTTCCCAGATATTAACCAGTTAGTGCTCAATTTTCCTAAGATACTCCCCTTGTTGCAGTTTCTTCCACATAGAGTAAGACTTACAACAGCTGGGTGTTTCTTGAATGTTAATATGCTCTAGAATCACGTGAAAGGAAGACAAATGAATGGCAGACTATGGGCTGACCCCAGGCCCTGGTTTACTAAGAATCTTTAGCCTACAGTCTCCTTGGGTGGTTCCCTGAGGATGGAAGGGAGTAGGAACATCGACATCTGACATTTATCCAGCCCTGACCCAGGATGGCAGTGCCATTAGCAAGGGATGCTGCAGCTGACACGGTATCACCACAGCCAATGGAACCATCAACACTTCAACACATCCTAAAGAAATAAAAGCTTTAAGAACTCACATACAGTGTGGTAAGGATATACATTAGTGCAGTCACTATTAAGAATGAAGTTACGGTGTTTGCAGGAACAAACGATGGAACCGGACATCAGGTTTAGTGAGATAAGCCAAAAGCCAGACAAACACTGAATGTTTTCTGTCATACTCAGAATCTACACCTAGGAGGAAGAGGAAGAAGGGAGAGGAAGACAAGGAGGAAAGGCAGAGGAGGAAGGAAAATCAGAGAAGGAGGAAGAAAGAGGAAGAGAAAATGGACAGAATGTAAAAGAGACTAGGAACAGCCAGAAGGAGAGTTGGGGAATGGAATGAAGATGGGGTTGAGAATACACCAAGAGCCCAATCACATCAGTATAACAAAGCCTATTAAAACGTGAAGAAAGTAAAGAGAAAGAGGGGAGAAGGAGGATGAGAAAGTGAATTTCATCAAAACATACTGCATGTGCTTATGAAAATATACAGTGAAACTCGTTGGCACAATTAACATATGCTAATAAAAATATTTCAGGGAAAAAAATCTTGGCTAGAAAAAAAGTTCGCACTTATTTTTCATCACTGTACATTTACACAAGTAGAAAAATGTAAAAACATGTTATTGTGTCATCCTATTCCATGCTGAAATAATTTTTAAACAGAAAGCTTTTATTTAACCATGGGGATGAGAAATCATATCCTTCGCTGAGGAATGTGTGTGCTTTTGCACTGTACAGAATGAAGGCCAGGATCAACCTGTAACGTCTGTGGATAGACAACACACCAAGAAACATATCACTCTCTGGTGCACAACTAACACTGCCCCAAGTCAGCCTTCCCTCAGACTGACTGAAACCTGAAATTCCACAGTGGACTTCATCGTTCTCTCTTTTTACTCAGGTCCCTGTCTCTAGCTGGCTCTTAAAAATTTGAGAAGAAAGAATCACAGGAGAGCTGGAGTAGTAATAAATTACTTCCAAGCTCCCATTTCCCCTGGTCCAGGCAGATATTTATCATTGATCCTGAGGAGACCAGATAATCAGTGCTCTGGGCAGCCACAGTAGACTGGATCTGCCCTTGATTTTATCTGTCACTTCCAATATTGGGTCCATAAACACTGATTGTAGTAAACAGTGGGCTGGGAAGGATGCGCAGATGATTCCCTAAGAACAAGAGTGGAGAAACACAGGCATTAAAACTAAACTTTGTCCTATATTTTTATCCTACAATTGTGTCAAGAGTTGACCATGGTCAAACTACAGATTGAACCCATATTAAGAGAAAAATGAATATACAAATTATACTACATCAACAGCATAGAATACCCAGAAGTAAATAATTAACTACAGGTCTATGCTCCAACACAAATTAATCACAGAATATGATGAACAATATCAAGGGGAAAAAAAGCAAAAATAATCTAGTCCCAAAGTCCCTCTGAAGAAGAAAGACAGGATAGGAGAAAATCACAGACGTAGATTCTAGTTACAACCAACGTTTGTGTGATCGATAGCATTCTGTCACTATAACAAAAAGTCAGAGATGATTATCTTATAAATAAGGTTTATATCAGGTCATGCATTTGGAGTCTCTGACCTAAGACTGGGAGAACCCATTGCTCTGAGCCTCTGCTAGGGCTGCCAGAGATCCATATGGGGAGCACGTGACAGGCAACCTGCTTACCAATGGCCAGAGAGGGGGGAGGTGCACCATTTCCTTCAAGGTGCACCCCAATGATCCGGAGACCCCTGAAGTCCTTGTCTTCCAAAAGTCCCATCACCTCCCAGTTGTACCATCCCAATACATCCTTGAGCTTTTAGGGCATACTAACTTCCATTTATTGGGTGAATGAAGGATTTTTATGTATCCACTGCATTACAAAAATAACTTAGGGCCAGGTGTGGATGAAATAATGAGACTGTGGCATGAAACAATGATTATAGGTAATCCAGTTCCATTTGCTGAGCTATTGTGGGACATACTGTGGCAACCTTGTCATGGAGGTAAACCTAAGGATAATAAACGCCACCACCTATATGGCTCTGAACACCAGGAGTGCAACTCGTCTCAAGAATTCCATAAGGACAGAATCTGATAGACAAGAGACATGGGCAGAAAAGCAGGAAGCTCCAGTCATGGGTTTGACAATCACAAATCCTAGAAACCCCAAAGTCAGTCAATTCAGTGAATTAATTCATATTACTCATATTTTTCTCTACTTTCAAAAGGAAGTTAGTAATGCCCTGAGGAACATTTTAGTTCTAAAAATTCATGAGAGTAAATAGAACAAATGTTGTATAACTTGTTTCAAAGAGAACTAGATGAACAGATTGACAGTATTCATGGGTTAATTAGGAAATTTGTTGGTACTGTTGAGAGACTTGGCATATTTTAATTTAGATTGACATTCCTAAAGATATAGATATAAATGATGTTCATTCAATAGTTGAGCAATGTCACAGAGTCTATGAGAGACAGATGTCTAGAAAAAGCAGACAGTCAAGCAGTACAGAAAAAAATGCTCTGGATCACTTCTGATGTTTTCAAATCAGCCTCGTCCTTGGACATGGACTCAGGATGTGGAATGGATGCATGCCTGAGATTAAAAAAAAAAAATACTTAAAAGAGAAGGGATATTAAGCTGATTTGAAACTAGTTGAAAAGGACTCCTCTAACCAGGTTTGTACTGTGGCTAACACCCTAAATATGGTCACCACTGCTGTAGAGGGAGGGCTTGCAAGTCTGCTTAATTATTTAGCATGTTACCTATTGGACTGAATTCTAAAGAGTGAAATCAAAAGAGAAGACTCTTGGCAGGACTGGTGAAATCCTTTCTATGCAGTCACTCAGATACTATTTCAGAATGGAGCTGGGAATATGGCCTAGAGGCAAGAAAGCTTGCCTTGTGTACATGAAGCCCTGGGTTTGGTTCCTCAGCACCACATATGTAGAAAACGGCCAGAAGTGGCACTGTGGCTCAAGTGGCAGAGTGATAGACTTGAGCAAAAAGAAGCCAGGGATGGTGCTCAGGCCCTGAGTTCAAGTGCCAGGACTGGCAAAAAAAAAAAAAAAAAAAAGAAAGAAACTATTTCAGAAAGAGTTTGGTGTCACCTTGGAGTTTTTCTACTCATCACCTTGCCTTAGTCCTCCAACAACTCTAGGAGATGAAAGTTTTCCTTACCCACATTTGAGACAAGGGCTGCAGAGATAAGTTATGTGGGAGCAACAAACCTAGGAGAGCAGCTGGGCCTCATTCACCCCAGAGCCATAGTCCAGCCTTAGCAGGCCAACATGGCAGCGGGGTGAAGAGCAGTCTCAAGAGACATATGCCAGAATTGATGGAAAGCTTACACCTGGAGCAAAATGCCCAATGGGTTCACTTGCACTGGACTACTGGGTTTCTTGGGAGTCCTGCTTTTAGCTGAGCCTGCTGTTGTCATATCTAAGGTTCTGAGTTCAACCTCTTCAGACAGAAGCATTCAGCTTCAGCTCTACAGTGACAGAGATGCTGGACTCACCATAGAAGAGACTCTGAGCTTCATAACAATGACTTGCAAGCACTGTTTTTACATGCACCTCTCAGAGGTCCCCTTAACTCCAGTTCTTGAGGCTACATCGGATCTGTGACTCCACACAGCCTAGTTACTTCTTCAGAAAGCTGAGGTTTTGCTTTATCTCTTCTGCAAAATCTGTGACCCTAACTGTCCGCTCTACAGCCTCTGGTGGGGTAACGTACAGTGAGTATGTTTTCCTGTTCTCTTTGTCCTTCTAAAGCTAGGCCTTCTTATTCCATAACTCTCTGGTAACTCTCTGGAGGAGGCAGCTGTAAATGTCTGCTTAATCTACCATTGTTGTGCCAAGTCGTGAAACCACCACCAAGAAGACCACCGAGACCCAGACATTCCGAAATGCAAAAGCAAGGCAAGGCTTTATTTAAGTAAGCTGTGACTCGGGCCTCGTCCTACCCACCGACACAGTGGAGGTTAGGAGGAAGCCCTGAGCTGTGACTACACAGGGCTTATAAAGGCAAAGAACAAGGTTACAACAATCAGCTGTTCAAGCAAGCAAGATTAGGACACAGGTACAAATCTGATTGGCTCAGGGTTCAATTCTAAAATGGGGTTCACGTGGTAAAATGGGGTTCATGTGGTAAAATGGGGCCTGACTTCAAAGTCTGGCACTTCACCATGCTTGAGTCTTTTGAAACAAAACTGTGTATTAAGTAAGCCAGGTGCTGGTGGCTCACACCTTTAATCATAGCTACTTAGAAGGCTGAGATCTGAGAATCAAGATTCAAAGCCGATAATATCCATGAGACTCTTATCCTCAAATGCCCAGCAAAAGGTCAGAGGTGGAGGTGTGGCTCAGTAGGAGAGCGCCAACCTTGAGCATGAAAGCCAAAGGAGAACTGGAGGCCCTTAGCACTAGCACAAGAAAAAAATAAAGTATGTATGGAAAAGAAAAAGGTATGTCTAAGCTCTATGTGTACCCATGGTTTCACATATGTGTACTGATGGTTTTACATGTATGTACTTTCGACAGTAAGAGTCCACAGTTCTAATTATAAACAGGCGATCGGGGCCCTTTCTTCAAACACACTTACAGGTATGGCTCCCTTGCAAGCCTGGAGGAAGAAGTGAGAAAATCCAGCCCAACCGTCCTCACTTGTCTTTGCAATAACCAGGCCATTATTTGCAGCATGAGGTAGGTTTATTTTTTACAATGCTTACCACAGCTATTTTAAAGATAGACTATGAAATGTGGGAGTCTACAAAACTGTACCATTCCCTGATGCTCTAGACTCTTTGTAACCTACATTTTGAAAATGAACAGTAGAGGGATCATATTTCACTTGAAAAGAGAATAGATGCAATTTTTCGCCAACATCCATTCACACCAAAGTCAAGTCAACCAGCCTGGTTTTGGCTTAGGATTTGGCTTGCTGTTATTGTTCGAGGAGCTTAAGGTGCTTCATTAAATTGCTGGATTGAGATTTCTCCAGTTTGTTGATGTAGGAGCTCAGAGCTATAAATTTTCCTCTGCGTAGTGCCTTTGCTGTGTCCCAAAGCAGCTGGTATTATGTGCGCTCATTTTGGTTAAATGCCATAAACATTTGAATTCTGTTCTGATTTGTTCCATGACCCACTGACAGTTCAGCAATGTGTTGTGCAGTCTCCATGAGTTGGGAGTTTTTCTTTGGTGGCTTTTTTGTTTTGAATTCTAATTTTTTTTCATGGTGGTCTGAAAGAATGCAGGGAATGATTTCAGTATTTCTGAATTTGTACAGATTTGCATTCTGTCCTAGGATGTGATCTATTTTGGAGGATGTTCCATGTGCTGCTGACAAGAATATATATCCTGGTGAGGCTGGGTGGAATATTTTGTAGATGGTGCTTAAGTCTAACTGATGTACCCGATTGTTCAGTCCTGAGATTTCTTTGCTCAGTTTATGGCATGCTGATCTAGGGTGTGGCATACCTCATTCCCGGCTCTCCTTGCTTTCATGGTCTCTGAAGAGAAATCTGGGGTGATTCTGATTGGTTTTCCTTTATTTGTGACTGACCTCTCCCCACTGGCCGCTTTTTGTTTTTAACATCACAGTATTACAATACAAACAAAAATACAGAAATGCAATATATGGATACAGCTAAATACAGAGTGGTGACTTTTGTTTCTCTCTTCAGGAGGCCATGATTTCCACTTCTAGTAAAACAAGGGACTGCATATCGGTAGAAACAGGCTTGTCATTAGCTCCACCATTTGCCTAGAAATGACCTATAAATGCATTTCCTCCCTGCTACTTACCATACAGTGTAAAAAGGGAGTTAAAGGAAAGTTTCCTTGTTGGGTCCTACCATATGAAAGATGCTACATTGTTGGAGAATTAAAGTCTCCAACCAGTGGAAAAATTTAGCCCCGGCACGGTTACTCCCATGCCTCATTAGCACACTAATAGGCCCTTGGGAACACATTCCCAGTAAGGAGTTTCTGGTGTTTGTGGGCCAAAGGAAGCCATGTGTTGTTGTGAGAAACCCCTTTTCCCCCCTGCTTAGCAAGTCTCCCTGAGGAGACTTGCTTGACCAGCTGCCTTTAGTGTTAGATTCTCACTATAAACAGGAAAGTCTCCTCACTGTTATTTCCCAAGTATTTGGAGAAGTCAAGATTGATGATATCTAGCCTTAAGGAGATAGTAGCTAGGAGATAATTATAGTTCTACCTCAGTTGTATACAGTTCCTTGTTTTGATATCAATAATCTTTGTAGTCACTACCTCCTGCAATTAGAAAGGCATTTGTATCAAGTTCCTGCCCTCACAGTAGGAAATTTCCTCCACTTTTGTATTTGAGACAAATGTCATGCTGCATTGATCTTTTACCCTGTAATTGTAAAATTGGTTTCTAACCCTATATAAACCCTGGCCCTCTTGGAATAAAGTATGCATTGGTTCACTCGCCTTGCATCCCCCGTGTCCTGATTACGACTGCAGTTACCCAGGTTCAACACTACATTCTATAGCAGGGCCAATATATGGAAAACGTCTAAATTAAATGTTATTACAAAAATGAAGCAGTAATGAGATTCTGGCTAAAGAGGGTACTATATGAGAATAACATATACGTAAAGAATCCAAAACAAACAAAGAAAAGGTTGTTATAAAAAGCTCTAGGTGCATTGTAAGCATATATGTTCTTTTTTCCATGCATATTTTCAAACAATGGAAGTGTCAAAAATAGGGTCAACTGTGTTAGACTAAATTACATTATTGTATAGGCTACACTGAATGGAACCTCTGTATTATATTAATTATCATAGAGAATCATAGTCTGCATCATAGTATGGCAATTTATCCTCAATGAAAACCTTCCAGATTCCTTTATTGTGGAATACCCTGTAAACAAACCAGCAGAACATGATTGTACAACAGGAAAATGTTCTCTTGCATTAAACCGAAGACATCTGTTTAATAATAATAATAATAATAATATAGAAAGGTACTGAGAGCTGTTACTTTCTCAGTACAGAACACCCTAGACAATTCAAGGCATCTTAATCTCCATTGAGAACAACAACAAAAAGGAGTATTTGTCATGCTTTTAAATCCATCATTATGGATAAAATTGGTGCAAATTGGTCAAAGGGATCCAACCAACACTGATGTTCAAGCTGGCATATTGGCAACTAATACGTAACTGGTGGTCAATGGAGAGTTTGAAAGATCTTCCCTTTCTTCTTGTTTTTTTCCAAGGTTCGTGAAGAGTTCTGTCGTTCTAAGATGCATTGCTGAGCTTCCCAGTTGCCTTTCTCCTCCTCAAACTGATGCCATTTTTCCTCTAATTCTTTGTGCTGGGCTTCCAAATTCTTTTTCATCTGCTCATGGCACTGCTGGAGCTGAGCAGTTTCTGGACCTTCTCCTTGACCTTCATCTCAAACACCTGCTCCATCTCCATCTCCATTTTCTTCATCTCGGCTGCATGCTCCCATCTTTCCTCCTCCATTTGTGCCAGCGGGCTTTTGGTAAGCTGTTCTTTACTCTTGTTATCCACTCTGGTGTAAGTCACAGCCGCCAGCTTTCTGCTTCGGTAGTTCTCATAGTGTACGTTATTAGTGACATCTTTTAAGTCTTGCAGGTGTGTTCTTATCAACATATTCCTTAGAATTGTAAAATCACAATGTTCACCATTTTCAACTTCAGCTACACCCCAAAGATATTGCCTTCCTCTGACCCTCTTGCCATTAACTTCAATGGTGTGTTACTACCTAGTACAGCGAGAGGTAAATGGTCCTTTATCTTTTTAACCAGCTTATTTTCTTCTTCATTGTCTGTTTCTGGAAATTCATATATTTTAATTTTATGTTCTTGGAATTCTTTCATTATCTGTTTTTTAAACTGCTGGCATGCCTCTGGTGTGAGCATGTCTGCTTTGGCAATTAGTGGGATGATATTCAATTTTTCATGCAAACGTTTCATAAACTCAATAGCCAATGGTTTAAATTCGTGTCCTGAGGGAGCGATGAAGTATAAGCAGCATTGCACTCTGTTATCAGGCATCTGCCGCCTGTTCACCCAGGATTCTGCATTTAGGTAATCCTCAAGTTTACTATCGATGTAGTCAATAACAGACTGCCAGCCATTACGATTATCCACTGCATCCAAAGCCTGGAGTATCAACTATGGTGAGCAGCAACTGAACACCACCTTGTTTGATTAAAACTTTGGATTGTTCCACCTGTACAGTCTTTTTTATTCTATGGAAAGGCCCTGGGTACTCTGGAGAAGACAAATCTGTGAGAAATAATGAGTTGATTAATGTTGACTTTCCCAGTCCAGATTCACCTACTACCGTAAGTGTGAATTCAAAACCTCTTTTCACTGATTTTCTGTATACTTGATTTGGGAGACTGGAAAATCCCACATAGCCTTCAAGGTTCTTCTGTTGCGCTACCATGGTGCTGCAGTTGACTCTCCTCTCCTCGACAGCAGTGGATCTCGCACTGACCGACATCCCCTCCCGCTAGCGCGCCTCAGCCTGCTGATTCTCCAAAGCCACCAAAGCCAACCCCCCCCCCCCCCGCCAGTTGCAGCTTTAAGGATTCTTTCCTGTCTCTGTTGATCCTGTATGGATTGAAAAATATTGATGAGATGTCGTATTCTGTTCTGGTCTATTTAGGTTCTAAAAGCTTTTTGTATGAGGACAGGCCTATCCTTCTGGATATTGTGAAGTTCTCCACCAGGATTCTGGTAAACAAATTACCATGTATTTCCTTATCTGGGTTCTACTCAATACCTATTAGCCTTCAACTAAGCTTCCTGATTGTATCTTGGAGCTCCTGTAGTGTTCTCTTGCTTTTTTGATTGATCATGAATTGTTTTCTATTTCTTATTTATAAACTCTAGACTATCTTCACTTCCAGAGATTCATTCCTCTGCATCATCTATTCTGGACTCCAGAATTTCTTTTTTTTTTTTTTTTAATCTCCCTTCCTTCTGATTGGTCATTCTTTATGACTTTCATTTGTAAAGTAGAGTTTTTGGTCCTGTATGGATTTCTCTACTTCATTAATTTGGATCTGAGTGCTCTCTCTCCAATCTTGTACCTGTGTCTTTTTTCCATTGAATTCCTTTTCAGTCTATTGGAAATCATTGAGCTTTCAGTTTGTGGAGGACATGAATTCCTCCATAGAACTTTGGTTAGCACGTGGCATTTATGTTTGTCCGCCTGCATGCTTTCCATGTGTTCATTGATCATATTTGCCAGTAGTGCTTGTGGAGCATTTTTTTTTTTTTTTTTTGCCAGTCCTGGGGCTTGGACTCAGGGCCTGAGCACTGTCCCTGGCTTCTTTTTGCTCAAGGCTAGCACTCTGCCACTTGAGCCACAGCGCCACTTCTGGCTGTTTTCTGTATATGTGGTACTGGGGACTCGAACCTAGGGCTTCATGTATTCGAGGCAAGCACTCTTGCCACTAGGCCATATCCCCAGCCCCGCTTGTGGAGCATTTTGAGGACTATCCTGTAGGTTTTTCACTGACTCCTCTATTTCCGGTTTGATTTGAGTGGGGAGTTGAGATTCCCTGTCTTCTCATTTTTTTCTGTCCACATTGGAAGTATTGAAAGTCCAATAGCACACCAGAACACTATTTTAAGGCACAAAACAACCTGGGCTGGAACCAGTAGTTGTACAAATTTTAAGAGTTCACTATCATAGGTAAATTCCTTCTCTCACGTTTTGGATGTACAGACAAATTTAGTGCTCCCACAGAAGACAATTAACGCAAAAACCAGCCATGAACCCTGCAAGTGCACTGATGTCCACTGTTCTGTATGTTAGGTTAGATGTTGGTGGACTGTGATTCAGGAGTTGGATTATATACCAATATAACCAGTGAACAAATCTGCCCTTTCATGTAGATCTATATGGGCTAAACAGATTATTCAGTGAAACACTTTGGCACAGTCAAATTGAATACCAATACTGTCTAACTAGGCAGCCAATAGCCAGGAAACCCTGGACTATGAATGCCCTAGAAGTGGTATAGGATCTTCATTTACAGTCTATAAATAATTCTAGAAGGAGAAGTTAAGAGTAGCAAGATGAAGGGGCTGAAATGAACACTGATGACAATTGAGATTTAAATTCAAGGAAATAAAAAAAGTGGAAAAGTGGAAAAAAGAACAAAGAGAAAGAAAACTAAAAGAAAGCAGCAGAGAAAAGGAAAGAAGAAAATATAGGTGAATGTAGAAAAAACAATTTAAAAAATTAAAATATAATAAGGATACATAAAAATGATGCAAAATTAGAAAAAAGAAAAGTAGACATTTATTTATAATTGGTAAACGGAGATCTTCATTATTTGGGTGATGTGTCTCCCGTGTGCCTGCTTTTCAGTCTTAAAAGGAGCTTCTTCTGATTTCCACAGTGGTTAGTTTGGTGGCCTGACTGGCATTTGTGAATTGTTCCAAAGGTAGCTGAGGCATTCTTTTGGTCCACAGGGAGCTATCTCCACTTTTTAGGACTAAATGGTTTATCTGTGCTGCAAATCTGCCTCCACTGTGGCTGTGTTTACCTGAGGATGAAAGCCGGCCCACTCTGGAGAAAGTTCCTCCCAATTGGGTGGGGAGACCTTCCCTGGGCAGAACTGGCTTTCACTGATCAGATTCCTTTGCCCTTTTGGAAGATGGCCTCCACATTTTTCCCCTGGATCAACTTATTTCTTGTCTTCTCTGGCCAAGTCCATGCCAGAGTCAGAGATGATGCTTTTCTACGGGCGTGGGGAAATGCTGGTCTATGATCTTGAGGGAGAATGCTTTCTATGTGTACTCATGCTTTTTCTGGTTTTTCTGACAGTTTGCGATCTGAATCTATGTGGTCAGCAGGCTAAGGACTGGAGCTCCTGGTCCCTGATGTGTGTTGGACATTGAGGGGAGCGCTGTTGGCTCTGATTCTGCAGCCCTTAAGCAGGGTTTTTCTGCTGTATGGCAGCAAGAAACTGCAGAAAAGCTGTTGCCTCTGCTGTCTCAAATTCCTTCCCAGTCTCTGCAGCCATTATTGCTCCTGCAGCTGCCACTGACAGAGTTGCCACCAGGACTTAGATATGTCTTCTTAAGCTGGCTGCCTGGATAATCCCTCCCTGGGACAAATGTCTATGCTATTATGGCTCATTGATCTTTGTCTAGAACCCTGAAAATGGATTCTTGAAGAGAGCTCAGGTAGGGCTGGGTTGCTCCTCCATCATTTTTCCAGAAGTTTCTCAATTATTCCACTATCTATTACCTATACGCCCCCATGACATAACTGTTACTGATTTTGGTAGCCTTGGTATTATAAATATGTTTATTGGAACTAGGGAAGGGAAGGACAACATTAAAATGGAAAAACTAGGGTAAAAGGCAAACCAATGCAGCCCCAATACTTGTAAAACTAGATGCCGTAATCCAACAGTACAGCTCATGGGGGAGGACGGGAATTGGGGATGGGGAAAAGAAGGAGCAAAATGAGGGAAGAGGAAACAAGTTTGATTAGACACGTATACTCTGCCTTATGTATCAAACTCTAAATCCCTCTTTCCATCACTTTGACAGTAAAAAAAGAAAAAAGAAAAAATAAGGAAAAAGCTAATATAACAAAGAGAAAGTAGACCGGGGAATATGATCAGCATATGTTTGTTCTATATACAAATGGATATGTCACCATGACAGGTCTCACACATAGTGAATTTGTACTAATACATTTCTACAAAAGTTAGATAGATGGACTTGTTTGTACAATTAATTCATTTGTGAGAAAACAGCACCATAAACTACCATATTCAATTTAGAGAATGTAATTTAAATAATATTAAAGAAAATGGATAATTAAATGCTTTATGTAAACAGCAATGGAAATGTCAGCAAACACCAGTCCTAAATCCCTGACTGAGATTAGGAATGGATGTTAGGGAGGATAAGTAATTTGACATATGCTTAAAACATGACTTGTGAGTGACATGATATCGATCTAAATGTATTAGAGA
Source organism: Perognathus longimembris pacificus (assembly GCF_023159225.1). Taxonomy (NCBI): domain Eukaryota; kingdom Metazoa; phylum Chordata; class Mammalia; order Rodentia; family Heteromyidae; genus Perognathus; species Perognathus longimembris. Next base: position 60,359 of record NW_025956683.1, on the reverse strand, counting down.
CTATTAACTGCATGTGATTTTTAAAGTAATAGAAACAAAGAACATTTTCACACAAAGCACATGCATGTCTGATTAACCACTTTTGAAATAATCCAGTGTCTTCAAATTCAATTACCCTTAATAAATATTCACATCACCATGATGAGAAGATACATGGACTGGAATTCATCAGAGATGATAGAAAAATTCTATTATCTCCTATACAGACCAACCGATACAATGTCTGAGGTATTTATCCAAACCTGTAAAAGACAACTTATTGTGCATTATTACAAATAATAAAGACCAGGATTAGAGATATATCTCTATTCAAACTACATAAACTATTTGCCCATTCTTGGAGAAGTATTATCAACAATAGGACAAAGGTTATGAGGCTGGTGCTGGAGAAAGTAAGGGCACTAGGATCACAAGTTCAACTACACACTGGGCCACAGTGCAATTTCCAAACTACCCAGTGCTACAGAGAGACATTTTTATACAATACATAACTACTTTGAAAAAGAAGTAATAGACTAGAAGGAGAGGGTAGCTTATTGAGTATACATAACCTACCTACTATGCACAATTCCTGGGTTCAATTCTCACCACCAAAAAAAAAAAAAAAAAAAGACATTAAAGCAAAAAATTTAAAAGAACACTCTATCATAACATACCTGCTGTGGTAACAGTCATACGTGTAGCCTCATTGATATATGATATCTTTATTCCAAATCCTTGCCAGCCTAAAATTGTAAAAAAGTTATTCACATTGAAATGAGACCAAGTAACACCATTGATCCTCATGATAGTTTATTATCCAAATACATAAGAGTTACCCATGCAACACACACCTCAACCAGTCACTCTACAAAATAAAGGTCCTACCATTGTCTGAAAATCTGTGTTGACAAATGCTTATATTAATGTCCTTACAGTTGCCTGGTGGCAGTGACGTGTGACTCTAATGATAGCTACTTAAAAGGACTGCAATTGAAAGACAGCCTGGGTGGGGAAGTCCATGAAGCTCTTATCTCCAATTTACCAGCACAACACTCTAAGCAGATCAGCTAACTCTAGGGGCAAAGTACTACCTTTCAGCAAAGCCCTGAGTTTCAAGTCCCAGTACTGGCACAAAAAATAAATTTGAAGTAAACAAACTAATAAAGAAAGAACTAGGATATGTGTACTTTGGGAGGAGATTAAGTTTGGAGAATCCTCATGAATCAGATCATACCCTTACCAAAAAAAAACAAAGGTCAAGAAAACATGTTGTTCACTTGCAATATGCCATCACTCAACAATTATTCAGAAAGCAAGTCTTCACCACACATCCTGTGTCATCACTGATAATAGTCTCCTACACTACAATATATACTCCCATTCTGCTGTAGTATAACAATCTAAATAAAGACAGTTCGTTTAAGTGCCAGTAAGCTGGAGAAGGAGGAATTCACAGACTCAAGTGTGTGCATAACGTATGTATATCAGTATATCAGACATATACGATTATGTCTAAGTATTGACATACATGTATGAATCAGATGTTGTTTCCTAAACAGAACTGAAGAAACTTAGGATGCAATTTATAAACCTATCCAATGTTTTAATCTATTTTCTAGTGCATTATATATCTACATTTCCTAATACCACTTATATTTCCAAGAATTGGAAATGTATACATTGACTTTTTAGTGGTCCCTGCAGTGTTTTTTCATCAAAATAATTCCTAGGCCGTTTCTTTTTTTACATACAATGAACATTTAATTCATTTCAGACCGCGTTTTTTTATACACATAATTCTTAAAAATATTTCCTCAGTGTTATATAGGTGGTGAATATTTCTGGTGGGAATAAACTAGAGGTGGAGAAAATTACTTTCTATGTTATGATGTAAGTCACTCTATCAAAGAGATTAGACTGCTTCACAAAAATAAATTTGTTCCTCTTCGAAAGAAATTACCTTTGTGTTATGTTATTGTTAATATCAAGGTGTTAAACAGAGCAATTATTATTTCATAAGTAAGGTATTGAATACATTTCTCTTTTTGGACAATCTGTCACTACTTACTTCCTTTGCAAAAAGAACTGTTTGGGTTTTTATTTTAATAGTAATCCCATATTAAAGCAAAACAAGGGGCTGGACTAGAGGATGTGGCTTCACAGGCCATTACTAACAATTACAACCAGAATCCATGAAGTTAAGAAAATCCATACCTTTTTGCTAGACTGACCATTGCTATGTCATAACCTCCTTACACCATCAAAAGACATGTTTCTATTCATCCATTTCGCAACATTTTGAGTACTTGCGCATACTCTGAAGTAGGGAAAAAATTCAATGTTAGTTTAAATGTAACCAAACATCCAAATTCTCCTCATTGTCCATTTCCTAAAATTTTGATACCCTGCCTGTACATGCTGAGGGAAAAAACAAGAGCTTTATACAATGTTGGTTTAAATATTACAAACACAATCAAAACAAATTGCTTTGAACTGTTAATATCTGAGGACACATGCTTTTCTCAGAAGATACTCCTTTTACTGAATTTTAGTTCTCCATTAATTCTGAAAATCAACTGGACTTCCATGCTTATCTTTAAAACATCACAGTGTTTCCCTTAAAATAAGCCCTACTAGCCAGATTCTGGTGACTCACACCTGTAATCCTAGGTACTCAGCAGATAGACCACCTGAGAATCAAGGTTAAAAGCCTACTCTGATGGGAGAGTCCATGACTCTTATTACCAAATAACTACCAAAAAAACACAAAAGGGAGCTGTGGCCTATGTGGTGGACTGCTAACTTGAGCATGAATGCTCAGGGATAATTATCAGATCCTGAGTTTAAGACCCAGGACCAGCAAGGTTCATATATACATACACATATATACACATACTTCTATCAGTCTTTGCCATATAGATCTCCCTTGCCTCAGAGAAAGCAAAAGCAAATGGCTTAAATATTATTAATTCTTTTGTCTATTTTACACGATGAAGTAGTCTATCCTTAAAAAAATAAGAACACTGTACATAGGTAAAATATCAGATGTTGTGTTCAACTCTTCCCCAAACCATATATTCTAAATGGACTGCTAAGCAATGGCCGTCCTGCAAGAGTTGTGAATGATAAGAACAAAAGTGCAGGAGAGGAAGGGAAATATTACAGAACATATATAACACTAAATAGCATAACTAATCCCAAGAGAAGATCTGCTGATAGTTCGCCAACAGATCAACCTGAAAAGACACAAAGACTCAAAAGGTCTGCAACATGGGGGAATAAGAAAGAAAAGTAAGAAAATTTGCTGTTAAGTTCAACATGTTATACAAATAAGAAATATGAAAATGTGGACATTTCAGTGTTTCCTACTGATGCCAATTGCTACCAAAATTGTGCAAGGACGTATCATAGTTTTGCAGTTAAAACACCGATGGAAATTCGAGTATATATGTCATTAGATTATGAAATATTCTGCTCTGGTGCTATTCACTTGCACTTATATGTGGATGAGCTTATATGTTTTAATAATACATGGCATTTAATGAATTAATACAATACTGTTTCATTTCAATTCACCAACTGATCAATATGTGGGTCAGGTTACTACTATTAGGAAGAAGAATATTACAGAATAGAAAATTTCATAAAATGAAGATTAGCACATTGAATGTTAAATTATAATTGTTATACTTTAGTTATAACAATCATACACAGGCATGTAATTACCATGCACAAGCATATAAACATATAATAATCATACATACAATATATAATGGTAATCATACACAGGCATATATACAGAACAGGCTTAATGTAAGAACTGCAGAATAAGAAAACAATCATTTTTTTCCAAAATTTCCTGCAATGCCAAGGGCCAGCCATAGCATGGACAAGGATTCCAGGGGGCAAGGGGATTGATGATGAAGGAGACAGAGAGAAGACTGGTGACACAACTCTGTTTATTCCAGCAAAATCTTTATCTATACACACCTTCTATATCTGTCACATGCTCACATGCTGTTGTCTTAGGACTCACTGCACTGAAAAGTGCACACTGTGTGGACCCTTACTCATTCTATTTCAAATAATCTTTGTCCACTATACTCCCTCAGATAAGCCCTCAGGCTCAGAAGCTGAAAGAAGAACTTCTGCAAAATGAAAGGGCAAATACTTGCAGCTCTGAGGGTTGGAGTCAATGGTGGTGGACCCTTTGTCATGCCTTGCCAGCTCCGGGCACCCCAGGGTCTGCAACATTGCAAGTCAAACATTCCTTGTTGAGGTTAATCTATTTTTGTCATTTTAAAAAAGAATTTAAGAAATCATCTCAATGTAACGAAGGCTGGTGTGTAACTTTAAATCTTCCTGCCTTGATTATAAGGGTGTTGCAATTTCTGATATACAGCTTTACACCTAACAATTACTGCTTTTTCTATGATGATCTGTAAGTAAGGTTTATTCCTTATAAAATGCTAAATAGTTACTGATTGTAAAATTCCACACTAAGGATCACTAAGTAGTAAAGTATAGAGTATCAAAGAAGAGCATCTGATGCTAAATTTGCTTTTCCATCACATCCATTAATCTCTTTTTTACCCAGAAAACATTAAACAAAAATGACACCAACAAATCATAGATCTAAACTGCAGTGTTTCAGAGAAATTAGACAGGTAGTTCATGCCAGTAATCCTAGTTAGTCAGGAGGATCATATTGGTAACTCAGAAGGATGAGATCTTAACATCTAGACCAGTCTTGGCAGAAAAAACTCTGAGACTCTTAGCACCAATTTGCTACCAAAAATCCAGACAGAGAGGCATAGCTCAAATTGGTAGAGCCATCACCTTGAGAAAAAAAATGCTCAGGGAAAGAACCTAAGCCCTGAGTGCATTATCCCGATGCCTGTAAATATGACCACAAACTCAGCAAGAAGTCTATATTAGCTATGATGACTGCATGCCATGAACCAGAAAGTAGAGCACAGTGTTGGCTTTGTTTTTAGCAGGATTTTTAAAGAGGGAAAACAGGTCATGTTTGACCACACAAGAGGACTTACAGAAGCATAATTTAGCATTGAGCTAGAGATGCAAAACAGAGTGTTGAGCTCAGCATGACCATTACTTATTTTTATAAAACCCAAAAGAAAGACTTACAGAGAAATATAGCTTTGAGCAGGGGACTTGAGCAGGAGTGCTGTGTTCAAATGTTAAAATACAGGAGACTTATTGCCATGGTTGGGAGTGTAGATTCCTTATTTAAAACATGAACTCACCTTGTGCTTCTTGGAATTTCCCCCTTCTAATGATTGGCCTTGACCTAAAATTCTCTTCACAGAGATGATCTGTCTCTAATATTTGGCCCTATTTTCAAGAATCAATGATATTTCCTGTCTGTGATTATACACTGAGTTCAAGTAACAGCATTGGCAAGAAAACAAAAGAAGGTAGAGGGGAAAGAGGGGAAAGGAAGCAAGAGACAGTGTAAAACAGTTCCATTTAAAATTTATAGAAAACTATAAATGATGAAAACTGAAGAAATTCAAAATAGACACATGGGCAACTGCTCAGAATTGCGATTAATATCTATTTAATGTATGGTTGTGGTAAGAATTTTCTCCTAAACCAGCTATTAAAACAATGGAGATGCAGTAGATCTCAGAATGACAAAATATTTCATCTCAAGAAAAACAGGCGTTTTTCTTTATGATCCAATTGTACAGGAGATAATAAGAAGGAGGATCCCTAGTAATAATAAGAATGATGACAACAACAAGTAAATAATAAAACAGAAAAGAAATATGAGAAAGAGCCAAACTAACAAAAGTACAGGGCTAGGGGTATGGTTCCCAGATGAACAGTGCTTCTCCTCAAACTTACTCACTGAATTCAAATCCTACTCACTCAGTACTCTATTTCTATAAGATATTTTAGGCTAAGAAGGAAAGTTTACATGAAAATCAAGAAAAAGACCATTAATAAAAAGAAACTAATTCTAAGTCTTACTTAACTTGCCCATGTTCTTCCAATAGCAACTCTCTCTTCTGAGATTCATTCTCATTCCTACATTTTCACCTGTTTTTATTACCTCCTAGTCCTAAGTAGTGAAAGTAAATGGGAAAATTAGATAATGTTCTCCAAACTACATTACACCAGTTAGGAAAACAATTCAGGAGGGCTCTATGTAAAGAAAAGAAAGGGAAGTGATTTGGACTAGGTATACACAGACTAGGGCATAATTGTTAGTTCAGTGATACAGAGAAGCAAGAGTTCATTTTATTATGTGCCATAAGTATAACCTTAATTTGCAATCTGGTTGTGCAAACAGCACAGTGGCATGCCTTCAGGATCCTGCCGTGAGCATGGGGAGGCATGGAACAGAGAGCACTATGGGTGGGAAGCATTGCCTTAACAGGGCAAGGGAGAAATGAGGTGTAATTTCTGCAAACAGCTGTCAAATACCAAAACGGGGGACATAGCTCTGAGAGCCAGAATGAAATATAAAATAAAACTTTTTTTTTCTATTTAAGTGCATGGGTTTATTCAAGGAAGTATAAAGATATTTAAAAGACACAATGCCTTAGGTCATCATTGCTTGCCCATGTCACTGCTTTCAGGGACAGAGGTCAGGCTTTTAGACTTGGAAATGCTTAAATCTAATCCGTGGACATGTCAGCAGAGAAAAAAGATGATGTTCTTGAGTCGCACAACACCCACTGGTGAGAAAGCAAGGGGAATCTTGGGGAAGTGTGCAACAAGTCCTCTGTAGGTGAAAACCTTACTGTACTCCATGAATGGCTGACATCAGAAAACGTCGCTAGGGATGAACAAGGACAGGAACGCCCCGTTTAAGGTCCCACCCACGGTTGCCTTGGGAGTTTTCAACTATACTCTTAACCATCTAGAGAAAGACATTTCAGCATATGAGGTGAAGCCCTACAGCAGGACTGAAGGTTGAGAACGAGTTCCAGAAGAGTTCCAGCAAGGCCCGGTCCCCTACGATCCATGCCCAGGAGGCTCGGCAGGAGGTCGCCCCAGCTGCCTAATGAGCAGTCAGGCCCCAGGAGGTGGCCAAACCCACCCACGTGCTTCCCCAGGAGACACCCAAAAGAAGGCGCCGGCCGTACTCTAACTACCTAACTGGAAAACAGGCTTGTGGTCCTGGGTCCTCTATGGGGCCCTGGGTCATAAGCATTTGCCAGCAGGAAGGAAGAATTAGGTGTCGCAAGAAGGGGTCTAAAGATCCAGAAGCCAGACTTCAGTGTCATGGCCTGGAACTAGCAGCATTACCTTTATTCTTCGGCATGGTGCTAAGAGCAAACAAGGTGGGGGGGAGACTGAGAATGCTCTCGGACCATGGCTGAGGCTCCTTTCCACTTGGACTGCTGGACTTGCCAGGCTGGAAGTCCTGAGCTCCCCAAGACCACGACAGTTAATGCTTCTGTCTGTTGGACAGCGCGCTTGTAAGACACAGAAGCCAAGGGAGGCTGTACGGGAGCCAATGTAGGCTGGACAGAAGCCAATCCGAGCAGATTGACGGGTTCCTGCTTCCTTGTGTGTCATCCTGCTGCCCAGCACTGTGCCTCCTCCAGAGTCCAACCCTCCTTCCCCCTGCCAGCATCACCTGTGCTGGAGGTGGACCCTGTGCCCATCCCTCTCTTCCCACATCCCATGGCTTTCAGTGCCGCGCACCCCGGCTGCCCCAGGGAATCGCTCTCCACACGGAAGGTGCCCTCATCCTCTGCACCCAAGACCTGCAAGACAAGTCAGATACCACCCCTGCATTCAGCTTCCTTCCCTTCTCAGGCCTGCCCTGAATATTTCCCCTTTTCTCCCTCACTGACCTTCCCTCCCCTCCCAAGTGGAGGGAGGGCCTCCCAGACAGCCCCCCTTTCTACTTGCCAGGGTTTCTCACAGTCTCCATGCCCTGTGGCTCTGAGACTCCCCCTGCCCTTCATTCCTCTGGGGACTCCCAGGCTCCCCTTCTTTCCCTATGCGGCTCCCACCCTCTCCCTCACCTCCACAACATGAGTGGCTCCCAGAACTCTATTCTTCTCTCCGCCCCCCCCGCTGCCCCCCCCTTCCCGGCCGCCGCGTCCTCTGTCTTCCCATGATGGCTTCCAACTTCCCAGTGCCCTGGCATACCTTCCCAGGATGGCTCTCATCCTTACCCTCTCCTCCCATCCTCACTGACCTGGGGATGCTAATACCCTCCACACCCACCCACCACTGGAAACTTTCCAAGATGACTCACAGCTTCCCCTTCTCTCCTCTAGTCCCTTCCCAGGATGCATTCAGTCCTCTCCCTCTCCTCCCCCTCCTTTGCCCTCCCTTAAATTTCCAGTGTGGAGTCCCAGCTCCCTAAGATCTTCCCCTTTCCTCCCTTTCCCCCTGCTTCCCTTTCCCTCCCATAATAATGACCTGGGAGGCAGAACATCTACGGGCACCAATAAAGGGGACAAAGGAGTTTTATTAGTCACCCTGCAACTGCCTTGCCTGAGCTACCCCAGAACTAGGTGCAGATGCAGGAACCAACAGGGGAATATTTGTTTTTGTTTTCTTTCTCTCTTCCTCTCCACTGACCGCTCCTTTCCGAAGGCCCCTTGGTGCTCTAACAGGCCTCTGTTTTCCACAGGCTCCTTGGCTCTCCGCAGCCCTCTGTTCTCCTCAGGTCTCTGGTCTCTGCTCTCAGAGTTGGCCCACTGCAGGCCTCCGTGCTCCGCAGGCCTCCGTGCTCTGCAAGCCTCTTGGTGCTCTGAAAACCTGCACTTGGGCTTCTGCACTGTGCCTCAGGTGGGGCCTGGGCCTCTGCTGTCCACAAGGGTGGGCTCACTTCTTGCCTGCTGAGGGAAGGGCCACTGCTCTGACCTGGAGGCTTGTCTTGCAGCCTTTCTTTCCAGGTGTCTCCATCTCCCTTTTGAACAGCCACCCTATTATATCCAGTTGCCCTCTCCCCAAGTAGCCCCCAGGGGGAGGGATGGATTTGCTCCCCCACAGGTTCTCCACCCTCCCATCCCTGGGCAGCTACCAGCCTCCTCTTCCTCTGCCCTCCCCTAACAAACCAGAAGGGCTCCCAGCCACCCTTTCTCCTCTCTGCAGCCACCATCAGAAGTTGGGTCTCAGGCCCAGCTTCCCATGCTACCCCAACCCCCTCTCACTTCCTCTGGACACCATGTACACTTTCGAATTGCAGCCTTTGCCTGTGGGGCCTATGTCCATTCCCCGGCTTCGTGACCCCTCTTTCAGAATTCTAGTGGCTCATATGTCCCTTATTCCTTTCCTGCCTGTGCCCTCTATCACAAGTCAAGCTGAATGATAACACTTGAAACAGACAGTAAACCTGAGGCAAAAGGGAAGCGAGGGAACTGAGGCAGGAGAGAGGCACCAAGTATGTGGTGATGGCACCCCTGAGCTTCCATGATGGTAATACCTCTCCCTTTCCTGAACACCCTGGGGTAGGAACCAGATAACCTCATGAGAACTATGATGATGTCCAGGAGCGGTGAGTGTGTACCGTCCATGGACAATGCCTCATGACAGTGGAAAACAGACGGGTTTGCAATTGCTTATCTTTCAAACCTCCCTTCTTCACCTCCCTCATCTATGTTTCCCAGTTTCTCTGACAGTCTCATCATGGTCTAGATTAAGGGCAAGAAGTAAGCTACCAACAAGGAAACAGGAGTAGGATGTGCTACACTTTCACAGGAGTGGATCCTCACTTGAGGTTCTGTGTAGGTTAGTGCAGAGAATTTTGTCCTTTGAATTCCTTCAAGAAATAATGTGCCTCATTCCACTAGTGATTACTTGTTTTAAGAAAAGAAGATGAAAACTTGGGTTATAGAGATAGTGCCACCAATCTGCATTCTTCAGAGTTGTCTGACCACAACAGCTCAAGCTGAAACAGGATTGCATTTCTGATCTATAAAACACTTTCATCAATGAAAGGGCTGTGTGGTCATCACCAGGGAAGTGGAAGACGCCTCAAGTGGAGGAGGAATTTGCAATCATGATATGATCTGTCCAGGTTGCTGTTAGAGACAGTTACTGTTGCCTTTGTGGAATGTCATTCCTAGGATTTATTGTATTTATTTTTGCTGTTCTAAAAGTATTCTGGATGGCTATTCTACCTGTTGCAATATAAAACCAGATTCCTGCAAACTTTGATGACATGACATCTTTCTAGTTCCTGATGAAATTTATTTTTTCATCTTCATTAGTGCCTTTGGCTATGACTTTGAGGACAGTATTGAATTACGTTAGGGTAAATGAGAATTACTGACATATTCCAGACTTGACTGAGAATTTTCTTTGCATTTTATTATTATGATGTTAGCTGATACCACCACGTAACTTCTAACACCTAATTCATTTAGAGCTTGTAAAAATCTTCTGCTATTCCCACTAGTAACTTATGCATCAACACTCCAATATCATTCTCAGAGAGTTAGAAATAGTAATGGGAAAATTCACATGGAAGTTTAGCTGAAAATTCAAAAAAAGAACTTTGAAGTTTAAGGAAGGCAAAAGAAGTGGGGGAACTCCAAAGCTGAAGTTTAAAAAAAACAACACCACAACAATGGAGAAAAATAGGCCCAGAGGCCAGTAGAACAGAATAGCACACTCTAGAATAAATGCACCCAGCTACAGGTATCTACTATTTGATAAGGAATCAAAAATATAGTTTGGAGAAAGGACAGCCTTTTCAATAAATGACTTTGGGAAAATTTGATACTCATCTGTAACTGCATCCCAATCTGTCACTTTGTAAAAACATCAATTTAAAGTGGATCAAAGACTCCATGTGAGACATGAGACGGACATTGGAAGGAGTTGGAGAAATGTTAAAAATTACTGGAAGAAATACATACACACACACACACACACACACACACACACACGGGCAAACAAAATCATAAAATTGACATATGGGACTACATAAAGGTAAACAAAGCTAAACATGACAGTGCAGAATAATGTAATAGGTTCCTGGTATTTCTGTGACATGTAATGTGACATAAACTTTTTATAAATATAGTGGACTTTTTTTTGAATTCTGTGTGTGTGTGTGTGTGTGTGTGTATGTGTGAAATAAATTGAAAGGACTGAGTGAATCAATTAGTTTGTTCATTCCTGTGCAAATATCTTCCTTCTTAGGAAAGCCACGTGTGTTCAGAATCTGGATGCATAATGGTTGACCATGAAACATGTGCACATCCAGGTCCAGGGTCACCACCAATATTGAGAAACCGTCAAAGTATTCGTACTTTTCCTCACTTTGTGAATAGCCAGGCGCTACCTGGTCAAAGGAAAGAGATCCTTGTGAGATTACCTGTCTGGCCTTTACCTTGTTTCTCTGCGTTTATTTCTGGAGGCATTGTTGAGTCTATGTATGAATACCCATAAGCAAATCCTAGGGGAATTTTTTCACCGAGGTGTGTGCCTCCTCATCTTTTCTCAGAAAATCCTGCATCCATGACCACTTCCAAACTGACAATTCCTATTGCTGATGGGGATATAATATATGGGTTCGTAACTGTCATGCCTTGTGAAGAATTACAGCAACTATGGGAACAGTGAGTTGCTTATTGTCTTCCATTTCAGACCTGGATACCACACAAAGACCTGGTCAATCCCTGCAGATTCGTTTATTAAAAATATGGAAATTCTGTGCCAAGTCCATGATGGATCTCCCTAAGGAATCACTACAGAGATCTGAAGAAGGGAAGAATAGACTGAGTAGATGTGAAACTTATCCCACCCAAAAGGCTCCCCTTAAGTTGATTGTTACCATTTGGAAAATGGAATTACAAACAGACTTTCTGTCATGGTAAGGGTGTTCTGCAAAACTACAGTTCACATAGCCATTACATAGATGACTTTGATCTCTTTTCTCCCTGTGAAACTCATAAAGACAATAATCAAAGTTTCTCTTCTCTAATTGAGCTAGTGAATTCAAATGCAGCAAACTATAGGAATATTAGAGTTTCTGCAGTAGTAACCCATCACATCTCTTTGCTGGCCTTGTAAAATTGCCTGTGTCAAGAGGCAACTATCAGCTAACTAGGCTGTGCTCAGAGAAATCGGAAAATTAGTATTTGCCCCCATGTATTGTGATGTAAAATTTTTCTGTGATTCCTTTTCAGCTTCCAGCCTTACTACAAGGGCACAAGCCATAAGGCCTTACCTGGATTATCAATTCATGCCAATTCTGACGTAGAGGTGAGCTAGTCCTGAGGCAGTCTTACCCCAAGCAGTTTCATCGTGCTTTTCATAGAGCAGTTAAGACTTAGGCAGACCTATCTTTCCAGCTTGACATCAGGCCCTTGTCTTACTGCCATAAATACAATGACCCTATCAAAAGCTAACCATGAGGGGGAAAGGCTGGATCCAGAGGAATGCCATGGTGTGTGAAATGTGTACGCAACATTTCCAGCAGTTGGCAGGACTTCAACTGCTTAAATGTCCAGACATGCTTCAACTGGTTAAATGTCCACAAATCGCCAGGTTCTATCCAGATTGTTGAGTGGAATCACTGTCTATGATAGGTTTTGGTTTTACCAGTCATGGAACATGGTGCAAAGCACCTCATCTGTGCTTTCTAGCTTTTCTTTCCAGATCATTATCCAGAACTGATGGCTCAATTACCTATTCTACAAAATTATGAAATAGTGTACAGGAGGAAAAACAGACATTGTTCCAGGAGAAAAATACTGAAAGCCACCATCTTCACTTCCTGTGGCCATAGTGGATAAACCAATGTGATGTGTATATACTCCTTCTACAAACAGGAATATGAACTTCAAAACAGAACTTCTGAGTGCCCTAAAGTGATTTAAGGCTCAAAGAAGTAGGGATATGTGGGCTGCAGTGCCTTTGCTTTGCTTCTTATTTGACTTTTTGTCCTAACTCAGGTCAAATGACCCACTTCCCCATGGGCTTCCCCCACAGCTTTCTGACAAATTTTAAATTCCCTATATTACACTACCAATAATTTCATTAGTCCTGTGTTCCAAATCCATTATGAGAAAAGGCATACTATAGCACTGATAACTTATGTATCTTTAGTGATCTAATTGGAAGGCATTTCAGGATGTCATACAATGGCATTGCATAGTCCATCCATAGAAATATCACAGGAAAACACTTATCTCTGACAGTATACAATGAGTGTCATTAATTTTACTGGGAAAAATTCTTTGCAATTTCAATTATGTTCTCTCTGATTTTATACATTGGACTGTCTGTTTTGTCTACCTAACCATTTCTCCCTCATATTCTATATCTGTGAATGAGTATATGTAGATATATATATGTGTGTGTGTGTATACATATATGAATACTTTATGTATACATACCTATTATTATACATATGTGTATACATATAACTTATGTACATATATATGCACTCACGAACTTGTGTATGTATGTATGCATGTGTACAGTTACACACATATATGTATATATGCATAGGTGTATATATGTGTATATCAGTATATAAACCCTCCACCCCATATATATACACACACACATATATATACATATATGCATTATATATATATATATATATATATATATATATGGATTGGCTCCTCACCAGAATAAATGCTTACTCCAGGAATGAAAAGCAGAGAGCACAGTCCTCTCAATGATTGCTTTTGCAGAATCTGCCATATACAGTAGCCATCTTGGTGGTTCTCACACAGGCAAAAAATAGGAAGAATTTCATGTTGCCACAATGCCAGAGGGAATTTGACTATATTTCATTACCTTATCAAGTGAAATAAATGGACATAAATTATTTTACTGTTCATTAATATTCATTGATATGGATCGGAAGTAGAGCTTAACTTCACTGTGTTAGGACTCCATTGTACCAGTGGATCCCTATACAGGAAAAATCATTTTGAAGAGGTGTCAAGTTGACCAGGGAAGGGTGTGAGAAGGTGCCAGGTTGACCAGGAAAAAGGGATAACATATTGATATTCAGCTGAATATTCTCACAAACATAGCCACCAACTTTTCCTAGACTGTATTGGCTGTTCATTTTCAGAGAAAATCCACTAACTGTTCAAAAGTCTCTAGCTATGTGAGTACCTAAGGACTATGTCTTAGAGCCAGAAGAATCTGGGTATGCACATGCCCTCCTGCTCATATGTCCTGTTTGAGAACTTGCAGTTATGGGCTTTATGCAGTAGTTCAAAGGCAACTGTCAAGGAAACAGCCCATGTGAATGATTTCCTGTCCATCTGTACCACCTCATGTACACCATGTTGTTCATCTTCATCCACATTCCCAAATGTTATTAGTCTGCTTGACAGAAGGAAAGTCCACTAGTAGAGAAAACAGCAAGTTATTCATGGGAGTATGTGTCGATTGAAGATATTCTGCAAGGATTAAATTTCAAATTTGTACAATGACAACTTGGAGAAGATGGCCAAATCTGGGCCTTGGATGAAACCAGAAACATACCATTTGGAATATGTAAAGAGAAAACCTATAGAGGTAATATTCCATAATCAGTTTCTCCCGAATTTGGAGTTAGTGGTCTACAATGTCTGCAGATGACAGTTGCCTGACATCTATCTATTCCTCAATCTACAGTGCTTGGCATGTACATTAGGATCATTTCACACATCCACACATCCAGATTCCGATAAATCTGGGAGCAAACTGTGCTCCAGGGTGCCTCATGACTACTCAAAGGAAAAGCAATGACTGCCAAACTGACCGGTTGTTCTTCTGGGACAATTTCCTAATGTCCACAAGCTGTTCTTGTAAGTTGGACTTATGTACTGAGTACAACCCTTTATAATGGCCTTTTAGAGAGCTGCACAGCAGGTAGCAGGATGACATCTGAAGTCGTTGCCCTTCAGTTACTCACATTGGAAGAAAAAGGAGAGGTATTCCCCATAGCAGTGACATTCATCCAGTTCCTGCTGGGTTTTTTTTTTTTTTTTGTCAGTCGTGGGGCTGAACCCACTGAGCACTGTCCCTGGCCTCTTTTTGCTCAAGACTAACACTCTACCACTTGAGCCACAGCACCACTTCCGGCAGTTCCGGCTTCTTCTGTATATTTGGTACTGAGGAATCGAAGCCAGGGCTTCATGTCTGAGAGGCAATCACTTTACCTACAGGCCATATTCCCAGCCCCTACCTCTTGGTTCTCTACAATGCATCCTAGGATTATCCAATGCAGACAATTTATGGCAACTTTCAAGACACTACTGGTGGAAGATGAACAGCACTCTGGAGCCTACCCTCCAAAATAACATCCTTAAGTACTGTCCCACCTCTACGTCCTCTAAGGGTGGCCTTTTGTGGAATGTCTAGTGGTGACAAAATGCAAAAGGACAAAGAGACCTAATCTGGAACTAAGACGACGCATCTGTGCTGTCTTCTTAACAGTCTTAGAGAAGTACCAACCTAAATACACACATTGCATTATTAGTGCTCCACCATTAATTGCTCCTCCATTTGTCCATTCCTTTTTGTTGTACCAGTTACAACTATAAATTTTTAACTTTTTATTTAATTAACACCTTTCTGATTTTCCTTAGTGTATTTCATTCCCTTACAAATATGCAGTGTACTTCTAACAAATAAACCTGTTCTTTTTTCATGCCCCCCAAAATAATTCTAGAATATTTCATTGTTTTTTCTCCACATACACTGTAAACAATTTTGTTCGTGTTTACCCATCTCTTTTTCATGTCTTTCCCTTTGCATCCTCAGTATTCTCTCCTTCATATATTTTTCTATGTTCAAATTCAAATGGTGGTACTATTCTTTAAATTTTCTCATGTATATTACTTACCATTCAATGGGATAGGAGATGGCAATTCATGCAAGTATTTTATTCTGTAATAATACCAACAGACAAGGTAACTTATTCAGGGTTTTATGCCTAGCAACAAAAAGAAACTGAGTGAAAGTTCGTATACCTGGGGGAGGTGTCCACAGGTGTAACTCCTCTGTACAAATAGTGAACTGGTTAACAAAATGAATACCTGAAAGGAGAAACATATTTAGGAGTGCATGGACCATGAATGGTGAGCAGAAACATGGGGCAGCACTGCAGTCATATCCAAGGCACATTACTAAAAATGAAAGTATATATTCTGAAGGTAGGAATGTGATGGGGAAATGGGTAAGAAGAAAGGAAGGGGAAACATCCATAAAGACGCACTGTACTTGCATGGCTATCCATATCGCACCTGTAATGCTAGTTATTCAGGGGCCTAAGGTATCAGGATCCCAGTCTGAAGCCAGTCTGGCAGCCTACACAGCAAAGCCTCCAAAACTCTTATTTCCAACATATCTCTTGCCTTGAGCTGATAAATGCCAAGTTCCACCCAGAACAACTCAAATGCACTTGCACACATGTTCATGCGTGCACGCACACACACACACACTTCATACAAATAGCTTGACTTACAGAACTGTAACATTTTGTAACTTTTTTTTTTTCTTTTTGGCCAATCCTGGGGCTTGGACTCAGGGCCTGAGCACTGTCCCTGGCTTCATTGCTTTTTGTCTTGTTTTGTTTTTTTGCTCAAGGCTAGCACTCTGCCACTTGAGCCACAGCATCACATCTGGCTGTTTTCTGTATATGTGGTGCTGGGGAATTGAACCCAGGGCTTCATGTTTAGGAGGCAAGCACTCTTGCCACGAGGCCATACCCCAGACCCCTTTTGTAACTCTTAATAATACAAATTTTAACCACCATTTTGATATTTAATCTCCAAAATAACTTATATTTTTAAAACATGAATAATTATGAATTAATTCAAACATCCTGTTGAATGTGATGAAAAACACCATTTTTAAAGTGAACACAAATATGTGCTCCTTGCTCTAAAACATGACATTTCAGAAATATTCAGTTAACATAGAAAACTACTGTTCTATTTTTCTGTTGGAAAATACATTTTGACATGCAACTGAAAAACATTTTTATTATCTTCTGATTCCTCTTACAAAGCTCTCACAATATTCCCCCAGGCTCTCAGGAACCTCCAAATCCTGACCTACTTTCCTGAGTCACGCGGAGCATGGTAGCCCCTCTCCATAGAAGAGAGAAGCCCCCTTTTACGTTTCCCACCATATAGACCACTTTGGCTCCTTGCAGCATTTTCATGTTTTCTGCTATGTTCATGTTGTGAGCTGGGGTTATCATCATAATGGCTGTTTCCACCATAGGTCCTGGGAAGTTCTCCTGTAGTTGGTGCATTATGGTAATCCCCTGAAAGATCAAAGAAGAAATCACATAATATTGACAACAATGCTTTTGTATCATATGATGATTTTTAACTACCACATGTTTGGGAATACTTAGTTTTGACTTGCTGTAACATCACTGAAATTCTAAGTGTTCATTTTGACTCTGTGATTCATAGAGAGTTAAACACTCCTGCAGTATGTTGTAACAAGTTTCCTTATTGTAAAACAGTGTGAGATACCATATTTGGCTTTAAAATTAGAGTGATCTAAACAATGCAAAGAGGTGATATTTTTCACTTCTTGGCTACCAATGTAACGCTGTAATTTATATGTCAACAGTGGACCTTCTTACCAAAGGCATCATATGCATCGCCATATAAACCTCCTCTGGAACAATAATTTCGATCATATCTCCCATCATAGCCACCACAGTCACTGAATTTAAAACAAAGGCAATAATTAATACAAGCTTTAGCCATTTGAGTAATATATTTAATAGAATATGCAATACCTATATCCTTTAGAGATAGGTTCTTCTCTGGAACTGTAACGACCACCATCATTGTATCCATATTCTCTAGGTGCTGCAGCAAAACCCTGGATGTCTCCAAAACTTGGGTGGTCTCCCCTTGAATAATATAAAGTAGAAAGTTATAAATAACAACTGTTAACTTCCAGAACACACACAATTCTTAAAAACAAGGAAAGGGATTCCAGTGTAAAGATGGACAAAGGAAATGTTTAGACATTACTCCCAGTCATATCAATCAATGCCCCAGACGCATATGAAAATATTCAGAGTTCAACTAAAAGCAAAAGAAAGTACTCATCAGGAGATTCATGCCTGTGATAATGCCCATAATTTGTGATGCTGCTGCAATATTGACAGAAATGTAACTACAACATGCTTTATAAAATTGGTGACCACATGCTATTTTAAAAATCTTATCTTTATGGACTATCAATTCTTTTTCGGCATATTTAAGACAACCGAAAATAAGTGCGCGCGTGCACACACACACTCACACACACACACACTCTCACACACCCCTCATTGTAGAAACATCCCAAGCATATACCTGCATATGTATTATATAGATACAATTAAGTCTTACTAATCCATATGAATATAAAGAGCTGGATTCTGCCTTAATGTCTATAAATCTTGTGATTCTATGATATAGAAAAATGTAACATAAATAACCAAGTAGTGTTTGATTCCATTAGCATGAAAATACAGATTAGGACAAGTAACTGCTTAAATGGTTGGCAATTTTTGGTGGAGGGTTCTGGCTGTGGAACAGAAAATCATTGTCCCTGGCTTCTTCCCGCTCAAGGCTAGCAGTCTGCCACCTGAGCCACAGCGCCCCTTCTGGCCGTTTTCCATATAAGTGGTGCTGGGGAATTGAACCTAGGTCTTCATGTATGGGAGGCAAGCTCTCTTGCCACTAGGCCATATTCCCAGCCCCAGAAAATCATTCTTGTACAATGCCATATAAACTACACTATACACTCAACAGCCAACCTCGGAAGATGCCACTTGTTTTGTTATCTTATTCACCTATCTTTAGTAGAATGAACATGTCTCCGGGATGCAGAGTCATCTCTCTGGAAAGCGACGGGCTTTCTTTGTGGCATAACTTTATACTTCTCTTTCCCATGCGACATAGGACCTGTAATTTAAAAATGATTACATAAAAAAATCATGTTCAGAATTTAAGAAAGAAACTAATTAAGCCCTGCTATATCCTGTCACAAGTGTTTTTTGATGTATTCCATAATATGGCATTTATTCCTGTCTTTAAATATTAATTCCTAAATCTAATTCCTAAAGCATTGTTAATTGAGAGGTTGAATTAAATATTGAATGACCTTACACTCCCTCCATCTGCTTCAAAAGATTTTTACAATAGTTTTTTCCTCATCTACATTTTGTTAGGAATATCATATACAATATGTACTGTTGTAGCATATTCATTTGTACACATACATACACATACCCACACTCATCTATCAGTATATTTCCTTACAATGAAAATATATTCACTACATCTCACCTCTCATAGTTTGTCAAACAAGTGCCTTGTATAAATATATCTCTCTCACTTCACTTATCATTTGTGTCCATTACTTTTTTTTAATCAGTGTTGTAACTGGACTTGACTCTTCCAAAACAAGACATTCTTCATATGCAAAGAGGAATGTACTTCCACTACAGCTACCCTTCTCTTCTAATACTCAAGTATTATTACCATTCTGGTTAAAACATTTGATAGCTGCTCTTACCTAAATGGTCACCTATGTTTTCAAAGTACCATTTAAAGCCTCAGCAACCTAGTGATCTTGTTGCTTGATGCAAAATTAACTTTCTTATACTTTCAAAAGAAATAAAAGAATAAAGCTTCACCATATGCTTAGAGACCTATCCCTTGCTTATTTAAATTAGCAAACATCTTTTAGAATACCTCTGAATGCCTTATTACTATAGCAACGAAATTAACAAATGTAGGAATGCTTTTTGTTTTAAAATGTGGTCACATTCCAATAAGCCTCATAAGCTTAAAGTATATTACCAGAAAAATACAGTTAGTACATCTCCTCTGACATACTACCACAGTGTCATATAGAGAATAGCTTAGTATGTCCATGTTACGGTGTGATGGTAATCTGTGGTTTGTTGTACTACCTTTTGACACATGAGAACGCCATTCGGATAAAGCTGGTCCAGAAAGATAAAATCAAAACTCAAACCTTAAAGAACATTTTCTTTCAAGCTAATGTAAAATGAAAAATATATCATAATGTCTGTATAGTAGGGAATATCCTAGTGAGGAACTTATACTAGAATGATGCTGAATATGCTACTAGCCTTCCATGTAGACCTACATTTTTCTTAGGCATTTACTTTTCTTTAAAATGAAATTTAAGCTTTACATTTTACTTGACCTCGTTCTTCTGTTTTCCTTTGGAAGTTACCTCCATTGCTTTTAAAACTACTGTTAGATGAGACATAAGCCATTTAATATCACACAGCATATCTTTTAGGCAACATTCTCTATGCTGCTGCTCATTAGTAACTCCTTTCTTTCTACAATTTACGAGAAGTTCCTAGTTGAAAAGCTCTTAAAATTTTTGATCTTACAATTCTTTCAAAAGCAGTGCCTCAGGCAGAGCAAAAAAAAAAATATTCGCCTAAAACTAATGCTTGATCATAAAAACTAAGAAAATTTCAGAAAATTTTTTTCCGATCATTTTTTCTGGGCGAGTCCTGGGGCTTGAACTCATGGCCTGAGCACTGTCCCTGGCTTCCTTTTGCTCAAGGTTAGCACTCTACCACTTGAGCCACAGAACCACTTACAGCATATTCTGTTTATGTGGTGCTGAGGAATTGAGCCCAGCACTAAATGCATGGTAGGGAAGCACTCTAACACTAAGCCACATTCCCAGCCCCTCATTTTTTTGTTTTGTTATATATTTATTGTAACAGAAAGTATAACAGCAAAAAGCAATAATACAATGGCAAGCACCCAAACTGTGTAGTGACTTAAGTGCTACCTAACTTGAAAAGTAAATTCTTCATTTCTCAGTATTTTCCTATTTTCCCAAAAAATGAAGTTTTATTGGCTTTTTACATGAAAAATCCTGCAATATATACACTCTCATTTTTTACTCCATATTATGCTTGTAGAGTAACATACTCATATTTTATGATAACACAGTTTCCTAGGGGATGTTATCAATATCATTTGAAAGTTCACTGATGATGTGTAAACACAGCTATGTGTGTCTTCTGTCTTCTAAACTCAGTAATATAAACATGTATCTTTTTAATATATCCTCTGTATTCTATGAAGTGTATGTTTCCCTCAATCATGTATGAATAAAAATCCTCATTTGCTAACTTCTGTTCCTGATTCCTAGAGTAAACTATTTAGATCAATGTTTCATCACCTTATGTAAACATGCTCATTGTTTACCTATTTTGTATATAATGTAAAATTGACAATAAAGTGCTTTCCGACCATTTCAAGTCAAGCACGGTTAGTAGTAGCAGAACTAAAATTCTGTATCTTAAATTTATGTCTTCCATATTATTAGCTATCATTTAAACATTTTACTGGTAACTATTTATATATGAAGTTATTTTATTTCTTTGGCTCAATTTGTATTCTTAGAACTCATCATTTTCAGTTTTGGTACTGTATTCCTTTGAGGCTTTCTTTGAATTCTGTCCTCACATCTTTTCGAGGTATGTCTAGGTATGTTGTGAGACTTTAAATATATGATCACTATGATGTATGATTTATAGGCTTCACATTACCTAGTAAATTGCATTTTGAGATTCACATGCAACTAAAAATGTCTTACCACTTCTAGCTTTCCTTTTATGGTCTCTGATTGTACTTGAAATATCATCTAAGCCTACACTGATCTCTTTTCTGGCAATGACAAATGTTTCACATTATGGTTCTCCTGCAACATTTGTTCTAACTATTACATTCATTGAGACAATTCTTGGTAATACAAAATGGACCTTCTATCCTCTCATATTCTTATTATTTTTACGTCATCAATATCAACAACATGTTAAGTATTATAAGTGTTAAGTATTAAGTTAACAGCATGTTAAGTATTAGTGTGATCCTGCAAGCACAACTTGTAGCTTTTACACTGCAATATAGAAAGACAGTTAGTGGGCTTTAAGTGGAAGATTTTATGGTGGTTAAGAAATCTCGGGGCTGGGGATATAGCCTAGTGGCAAGAGTGCCTGCCTCGGATACACGAGGCCCTAGGTTCGATTCCCCAGCACCACATATACAGAAAACGGCCAGAAGCGGCACTGTGGCTCAAGTGGCAGAGTGCTAGCCTTGAGCGGGAAGAAGCCAGGGACAGTGCTCAGGCCCTGAGTCCAAGGCCCAGGACTGGCAAAAAAAAAAAAAAAAAGAAATCTCACATGCCCTAGGAAAAAGAAACTTAATTACCAGAGAATGCTCTTAGTAATTCTAGAGACCTGAAAGGTATACACATCTCACGATAGTAACTGAATATTACACCAATCAATGGAAGACCCGATTTTACAGTATTTTAAACGTGTAGTCATTAATTAGGTCCAATGAATCCCAAAGAATTCCTGAGAGGAAAGCAAAATGCATCTATCAAGATACCAAAATTGAGACACACAGGGTAAAAAAAGAAAAAGAACTACAAAAGCAATACTTGCAAAACACCTCAGGGGGGGAAAGGGTAAGGGGGAGGGGGGAGGGGGTATGAGGGACAAGGTAACAAACAGTACAAGAAATGTATCCAGTGCCTAACGTATGAAACTGTAACCTCTCTGTACATCAGTTTTAAAATAAAAACTTTTTAAAAAAAAGATGCCTACACCAATGCACCAGCAGTTTTGTTTCTTATACTTTAAACCAGCTACTTCAAGATAGCTTTACCTCATTCATAAGAAACAAATTTCACCGCATAAAAATTCTCTTTTTTTTTTAACTTTTATTGTCAAACTGATGTACAGAGCGGTTACAGTTTCATACGTTAGGCACTGGATACATTTCTTGTACTGTCTGTTACCTCCTCCCTCATTCCCCCCTCTCCCCTCCCCCTCTCCCTTCCCCCCCACATGAGTTGTTCAGTTCATTTACACCAAACAGTTTTGCAAGTATTGCTTTTGTAGTTGTTTGTCTTTTTTACCCTGTGTCTCTCGATTTTGGTATTCCCTTTCAGTTTCCCAGTTCTAATACCAGTATACACGGTTTCCAATGTACTCAGATAAGATACCGAGATAGTGCAGGTACACCACAGGAAGGGGATACAAGAAAATAATCAATAATAGAAGTTACGGTTACACATAGCACGTTGAAAGTAGTTACAACAGTGATATAACAATTGTTTCCATAACATGGAGTTCATTTCACTTAGCATCATCTTATGTGTTCATGAGGATATAGCTATTGGGCTCTTGTGATCCTCTCTCTCTCATAGGGAATAAAAAATTCTCTTTTTCTAGGCTCTTTATACTTTGTTCTCACAGTCTACTGATTCGTCCTGGAGCAGAATGATTAGGTCTTTCAGGAGAAGGACCACCACTTCTAGAAAATGGACTTCTGGTAAATGGTAGGTGTTGTCTAGAAGAACTCAAGTTGAAATTAAGACTCTGTCTCCCATCATCTGTATTGAACACAGAATCTTGTTAAGTACCATCAACTTTAACCACTATTCCTTTCATTTCTATTCATAATATTAAAATTCCCATGTAGCCTTAAGGAATAAAGCATCATCAAACCCAGAACATTCTGAAATACCTATTCTTTTCTAACACTCATTTTTGTTTCAAGACCAGAATTAGAATTTGGTAGCTGATGCATTGTCTCAGTGGCTGTGTGCTACAAAATGAACCATGCCACTCCAGCACCTAGAATTACCTTTCAGTATGCCATGTACAAGTAATAAGAATGACATACAGAAAAAACTCCAAATGCCAGTCTTGGTAAACAAAAGATATGTGGAACCCTCAAGACACATTTGAAGTCATGTGGAGAGAACTGGAAAGTAAAGAAGCAAAATTTTATCCCTTTGAATATGTTTAAAATTCAGAGAATATTGAATTCCCTTATGAGCAAAACGTAAACTTCCTCATAAGACTTCTAAGACGTTCCTAAGTCTAAGCACTTTGATATATTGTAAGAATGACATTTGTCACAAAAATATTTTTAATTTAAGTCTCATCGTTCAACCTTAAATATGCATGGGAGGAAAAGGGCCATTCTGAACAATATTTTAAAATAACTCTTGCTACATAAACTTACTGGCTTTCAATCCTCGGTTTTCATATGGATATTTTAAATCATTACCGAAGTGCCTTTCACAGGAAGAGTGGCCTCTCGCTCCTCCATTTGCTCGTCTTCCATAGCTCTGATTTCTTCGTTTCCCTTTATTTCTTGAAAGAACTGGTCTTCTCCCTCTATCACCACTGTCAGAAAAGGATTTGCCTGCTGGCTCTACTTTAATTACTTTTCCATCCAAACGCTGAAAAAAATCAGTATTTTTCCATCAATAATACCATCTAATTTGCCTTAAGTTTTATGTCTATGCCTTACATATATCGCTGATATAATAAGGTATTAAGTCACTATCTTAAATCATCAACTATCTTCCTTCAAGTGGAAGGTATTCATTTCCTTCACTCTAGATAAAAACACCCAGAGTACTTGTGTTTACTCAGATATGTATTCCAATATTGTATACTGTGTAACACAAAGTAAGAACTGGTTCAATTATAAGTTGGAAGAAAGGTTAAAATATTAGTTTACAGAGACAATTATCTGTTCTTTTGCTGAAAACTACCGTAACATAAGTAAATGCTAAATATTACTCAACTATCAAATTTTCTATATACTTAATCAAACCAGGAGTCAAATGCCGCATTTAGTTTCTTTTAAATGTCATAATCATGGACATGAAAGATAGCAAAGAACATGTTGTCAGAAACCATGCACTGACATACAGGGAAAAAAAAATTGAAATTACCGAAGACAGTTGCATAATGAAGAAGTATATTATATAGTAAGTATAAGTGCAGGTGGATAATGAGAGAAGAAAATATTTAGGAAATTAATGAATATTTTAAAGGTAATCCTTATTATAAGGCAGTAAAAAAGTAATATCTTTTAAGAACAAAGAGCAGAGGTGAAAACAGAGGATGGTATATTGGGCAAATCTTAAGATAGTAAGAGAACCAGAAAAGATACCACATTTATGTAAGGGAGATAAAAGGAAACTAAAAATTCCAGAACACAGAATGAGTGAAAGGTTTTAAAAAAATCAAAATTTTATCACAATGAAGATATTTAAAGCCAACTGATGATACCTTGCACTTCTGCTCCTGCTTACACATGAGACTGGAGATCTTAGAGCAGTTATTGAAATCTCCACTTAACTAGAATAAATTTGGGCTTGACGGCTTGGGTCAAGTAGAGCCACATTTTGAGCTAAAAGTGGAGAAGCAGGAGCTTGGGGACCTGAGTTCAAATCTTGCATTGCGACCAAAAAGCCAAAAGTGGCTAGACAGAGAGTATATCTCTAGAATTAAAGCTCGTGGAAGATGTAGTGTCTTCAGGACAAAAATAAGCACTCGTTTATCACTACTGTAAAATCAATAATCAAGAAAATGTCTTCACTAAAATCACTCTGCATGATGAGTTAAAAGAATTGCAGGAGAGAAAGAATTCATCACTTTGGTCACATGAGTTTCCACAATAACAAGAAGTTATTGTGTAATTGAATTTAAATCTTGTTCAAACTCATCTTGCTCCAAAATTTTCTAACAGGAATTCTGTGTTCCAAACTGTGTGTCTTTTAATGCCTTTATTTCACAGAAATACTGCCATGATTTTGAGCAAAATCCAGGCACTGAGAAGGTGGAGACCAGGAAGTTAAAGTATCAATTCAAGTACTGCAGACCAAGCTAGGTAAATTTCAAAATTGTAGTTTAGGGTGGCCAGGCAAAATAAGCAGTACTTTCAGCTCAAAAGCTATACCAAAAGCAGGACAGCTAGAAGAATGATGCAAGAAATACAACATGGATGACATGGTCCCAAAAGAAACATACTTTACATATTTATGTATCTGTACTCCCAGGGTGTATCAACCTTATAGCAACAATGAAAACATTTTTTCATAGTATCTGTTTAGCAAGCATAAATCTGGAGCCCAAACCACAAGACCACAAAAGTAGTAAACAAACAAAACAAGTCCTGCTACAAGTTATAATAGATTTCATTTCTTTTTGTTGATGTTTTTCCTTTCCTTTTCTTTCTCTTTCCCTTGGCATCTTGTTTTATTCTGGTTTCAAGACTTAACAACACAAAACCTTAAGCATGCTAGGGTTACTTAGCATGACCTTTACGCATGAGCCTGGCCTTTTGCTGGTTAGGTTGAGATGGAGTCTCATGTTTTTGATACTACCAGGCTCCAGATTTCACCCTCTTAAGTAGCTAGCATTTCAGGAATAACTCACCAATGTCTGCAAGTTGTTTGAAAGTTAACATACTCTTCCAGGCCAAACTACAACAGGAAAATGAAACAACTTCCATTCCCAAGATTTTCATTTGTGCTCCTACTAGGATTTGAAGTCAGGACTTCTAAGCTATTGCTCAACATTTTCTATAGGGTAGTGCTCCAACCCATACACTATTTCTGGCTTTTTTTTTTCTGGCTACATGATGATAAAGGTGACTTGGTTTTGTTTGCCTAGGGGTCTAACAAATTGATCTGAAGATCTCAGCTGCCTAAGTGTATAGGGTTTTAGGCACAAACCATACCTACATGGCTCACAGCCATTTCTGAGTAAATTACAACATAAAAATCAAGAGTTCTAGTGGCCATCATGTCACCATAGAAACAGCAGGAAGGAAAAATACAACAAAATGATAAAGTTATGAACAGAAGTAGGATGTTAATAAAAGCTGCTTACTTTTCCATCCATCCCTTTGACTGCCCTCTCAGCATCTGCGGGGCTTTCAAAAGTAATAAAACCAAATCCTCTAGACCTCTTGGTTTTCCCATGCTTCAGCAATTTAACTGCAACATACAGACACCATTTTAATTTATGGAAAATACATGGAAAATAAAAGTTCATGCACACTTAAAAATATTACAATGGCCACAGCACTTCAAATTTTTCTTCAAAATCACAAAAATTTACAATTTTTATTTTGATTGCAATTTCCAGCATCAAATTCAAAAGCCTTTCAACTGATCGTATAAGATCCTATTTCATATCCTACCCCCACAACATATTTGTAAGTTTGATTTTCAGTGCAAGAGATGCATAGGGTGGTACATGAAGTCAGTACTTGCTTTTCACAAATAGTCTTTCTCATGAAAGTTTCAAACAGAGACATTTTACGTTAGTCATTTGAAAGATATTATTCAATAGGCATTTACCTACACAGAGACTGACTGTAAGAAATTACCTTCCGCTATGTGTCCAAATTTGCAAAAGATCCTTTCAAGATCCTTTTCTCTGGTATCAGCACTAAGGCCTCCTACAAACACTTTCCTAGGGTGATGAGATTCCATCCTCTTGCTGTGAGTGGACAAAAAAATAATCATCATCTTCCACGTTTATACTGCACTTAATATTCAAGTCATAGAATCTAGCATTATTTCAAGCAACAAAATCTGTAGTATATAAAGCAGAGGTATTATTGGCCTTCTAGATAAAAGTAACAAATTTCATGCAAGTCTGATAAATTTATTTCATGTAAAATATGAGTTTAATATTTGTGTATGGCGTGTCACTTTTTTACATATTTCACTAAAACACGGTATATACTTGTTTGGTAAAACAAACAGTAGTAGATTTTGTCAATTAAAGCAGCAATAACATATACACTATTCACATATTTAACTTCATAATCAGAATCCATGACACCTACTGTATTTACACCGTAGGATATAACTCATTCCCTACCAACTATATTTTATCCCCAGTGCTGTGGCTTGAAGTCAGGGCCTGAGCACTTTGCCTGGCTTCATTTTGCTCAAGGCTAACACTCTACCACTTGAGCCACAGTGACATTTCCTTCGTTTTCTGTTTATGTGGTGGGGAAGAACAGCAGGCCTCATGAAGTCAAGGCAAACACTCCATGGCAAAGCCATATTCCCAGCCCTGCCTATCAACTTTTAAAAGTGATAGTTTTAAGCTCTAAAAAGTTACAAAAAGGGAAATATTAGTAGTGGAACCTATGTAACAGTCTTATAAGGTTGTTAAGATAAACACACCTATCAAGTGCTTTCAAATGTTTTTCCTCTGTCCCCAATTATCATAGTCACTATTAAAAAGTTCTTCCACCTCAATGTTTTTCTTGCCAAACTTTAAACTTGCTAAAATGGTGAGTTATGGTACAAGAGAATTTTTGCCATTAGTTGACACGATCTTCCTTGCCAATGTCAGTATAGAGTGGTTGGATTAACTGAGAAAACTAAAGCAAACGTCCAAAATTTTGGACTTTTCTGTGAGATAGGTCATTTTGCCCACTTTAAGTTAGCAGTGTCAGTTGTTATGTTCAGTGTTTGTGTTGTATTCCAAGGGGAAAATAATCGGTGGCGGCACAACTTAAGGTGGGAAGGGGTTTTATTTACAAAGGGATTTATTTTATTTTATTTATTTATTTATTTATTTATTTTTTTGGCCAGTCCTGGGCCTTGGACTCAGGGCCTGAGCACTGTCCCTGGCTTCTTTTTGCTCAAGGCTAGCACTCTGCCACTTGAGCCACAGCGCCACTTCTGGCCGTTTTCTGTATATGTGGTGCTGGGGAATCGAACCTAGGGCCTCGTGTATCCGAGGCAGGCACTCTTGCCACTAGGCTATATCCCCAGCCCACAAAGGGATTTATTTACAACCTAAAACCTGGAACCAGGGCAGCCTTCCATCTCCAAATGCTAGCTTGTGCATACCTTGTCTTGGGACAGCTACCCAGAACCCAGACCTGAGACCTATCCGGACCTGAACTCTGAACCTCCACACCTTAATCCCCAACCACCTCAACCTCCAAGCCTCCAGAGGAACAAGCTTCCTTCCGGTAGGCCTCATTCTCCTCAGGCTTTAATAAGCCTCAAGCCTCCTCACAGGCTTTAGGCTGGTCTGTAGGCCTCAGGCTCTGGACCCCACCCCCAGGCCTCAGACTCGGGACTCCCACTCAGGCCTCAAGCTCTGGTCGCCCCCTCAGGCCTCCGTCTCCGGACGCCCCTTAAGGCTTCGGAAGGCTCTGGTTGACTCCGCACCACTCCACCGACCAGCAGGTTATGGCTCTAGCCCCGGTCCCCCAGCCAGCCCGGTTCAGCACCCTACTCCACTCCTCCAGCTGGTCTGGTAGGGTCACTGCTCCGCTGCTACAGCCACTCCGGTTTCCTCCTTCCAATTCCTGCTCTTCTCTTCGTGCCCCCTCCTAATGCCCAGGCAGGCAGTCTATTTATACACTCAGAGGTGATCTAGCCCCGCCCTCTCCGAGCGCCAGAAGCACTTGCAGCTGACTGTCCGGACCAATTAAAAGTGCGTCCCTGGCTGTCCGGACCAATTAAAAGTGCCACCCGGGCTGTGGCGGGGAGCCTGTTGCCACGCCCCCTCCCACGTCCTACGCAGTGACGCCACAGGGGGCGGGACTTCCCTGCCACGCCTGTTATTCCCTTTGTGCATCTTGCCTTGGTTGATGTAATTCCGAATGTATGTGTGAAAACCGACGGGAAAGCCAGCAGTGGTGAAGTCCGCGTGAATCAAAATGGCGGGCGGTGGCTTCTCCATGTGGAAAAAAATTGCTAAGAAAAAAAAAAAGACACCCAGAGCCAAGCTCCCACAAGAAGGGCCAAGAATGAAATGGCAGTTGTGTTTCTCCCCTGTGGAGAGTGGTTTTGTGCAGCTTTTCCTGCCGGTTATCAGCGTGCAGGCCGCTCCCTCAGGCGGGAACAAACTCGCCGCTCCGCCATTTTCCTCTGCAAGGGAGGGGCCCCACGCGAGTTTAAGCTCAGTGCAACCAAGCGCCTCCGATACACACAGCGATGCGCGTTCCTGTAATTTGCGGAAATGCTTTTACACCTCCGGTAACCCTGAGGTAAAAAGACAAAAGTCTGCGCTACACCCACTTACTCTTCACCACAGAGGATTCAGCTTCGGACAACGCCCGCCTGGCTCAAAATTCACTTCTGTATTTAATTTCCACATTCCTTACCTTCTTCCCGCAGTTTCGTACCCTGACGCGCTCAGCCGCTTCTCCGGCCCCCGCAGGCACCGCTCCGTGGGCTTGGACCCCCGAAGGTCCCGGATGTAGGGCCGGGGGAGGGGTGGGGAGGAAGTCGGCAACGTGGAAGCTCTGAAAGTGAAGGGGGAGCCAGTAAGTCAGTAGGGAGTTTGGGAATCCCCCACAATGGGATGTAAAACCAAACCAAAATACTCGCTGTGGGTTACCCTCCATCCTCATTGCCATTATTTTCATATGACCATAGCGTTTGATAGAACCTTTGTTACTAAAGGGTGCTTCATAAACGCCCCTCTCCCCAATACTGACATTATGTCTTCCCAAGGGCTCCGACTACGTCAGACACACGCAAAACCAAAGTGAGGAATCCAAACCCTCCATTTCTCCCTTTTCCTTCCTTCCTTCCTTCCTTCCTTCCTTCCTTCCTTCCTTCCTTCCTTCCTTCCTTCCTTCCTTCCTTCCTTCCTTCCTCTTTCCCTCCCTCCCTTCCGATTCCTTCCTTCATGTCTTCCTTCCTTTCTTTCTCTCGCTTTCTTTCTTCCTCTTTCTTCTTTCTCTCTTCCTCTTTCTTTCTTCTTTCTTTCTGTCTTTCTTTCTTGTAATGTGAGGTTTTAACTCCAGATAGTCTTTATTCAGTTGATGAACATTATACTGTGATAAAAGTCTTTTTAAAAACGTTTTTGAGTTGTTCATTTGTTCTTGTACAAGTACTAGTGCCAGAACTTGTCTCCTTGTACTTTCATTCACTGTATACCCTTAATCCCTCATCTCAGCCTCCTGAAGGTCCAAAACACCCTCATTGTAGTTTTTATCTACACCAATTATTGAACATGTAGACTCTCATTACATTGTTATGTACTTTGAATTTCAACACATTATTCTAAATAATGATTTGGATGATCATGTATTTATTCTTTCTTTCCCAGAATAATCCGTCTGTGACACAGACACACAAACTAGAGTCATACAGTTAACACTTTCTTTAGAACATTTTATATAAGTCAAAATTACTACTCTGATTTGATTGCCCTATGTTCTCATCTGAGATAGACACTTGAATAATTCTATATTCTCCAGGAGAGATTACCTGCTTTTCAAGTTCAAAATGTAAGATGCGTATTTTACTTAATGGCTATTCCTTAGGGGGGAAATTCTTTACAGTCAAATGCTGTATTTTCAAAAGTAGACATTGGGCACTGAGCACAGATCGCAATTAACTCTTTCATAGAAAATATCCATGTAGAGTTAGTGCTAGGAGAAGACTGACAGAATAATTAAACTGTAAAACAGAAGTTATGTCATGTCATTTTCTCTAAAAGTAAAGCATCAGTGAAATGAAAAAAACTCTAGAATTCATTTAACAACATAAATGGCTGTAAGATTTTTCCATGAATGCTCTCACAAATGTAAAATCAATCATGTCACCAAAAATGTGTTTTATACCAACATAATGTTTAGGACTGCCTATAAGAGTAATACTTTATCAGGATGATTGCACAAAAGGTCTTAGTAAGATTGAAAACTGCTCAATAATTTCAAATAGTTTTTGGACAGAAAAGCTTATTTGCAAACTAGTGATCTTTTATCAGTGGCACAGTTAAGGAAAACTATTATGAAGAAATATAGTAACAATTTAGTAACAATTGTAGGTATTAAAATGGAAATAACAAATACTATGTACTTCAGGATGTAGCACAAAGACTTTATGCTAATGTACTGGGATTTGAACTCAGAGCTTTTGGCTTGTATGATGAGAACTAATGCATCCATATCTTCCAGTCTTTTTCTTTTTGATTGTGTTGCACTTTGAACCAAAGACTTTGCAGTTCTCAGGGATACTCTCAACCACATTACAGCCTTTTTGTTCTGATTACTTTTGAAATAGTGTCCTCCTTCCAGCCAGAGCAGGTATGGCCTGTGAACCTCTTTGTTTACATTGGATGGCTGAGAGGATAGGATTATCCTACCACAGTCAGCTTTGTCTGCTAACATGGCATCTTATGGTCATTTTGCTCAGATTATCCTGTGAAACACAATGCTCCTGATCTCTGCCTCATGAGAAATTTATGTTATACCTGTAAACTAAGAGCGCCCAAATTACTGTCCTCAATCATCTAGTCCTCTCTTCCTTTCCTTCTTTCTTTTGATGTCTTTAGCACATTGCTCTTTTTATTTGCTTCCTTTCTCTCTTGTTCCTTCATCCTTCCTTCCTCCCTTCCGGAACCTCCCTCCCTCCCTCCCTCCCTCCCTCCATTCCTTCCTTCCTTCCTTTGTTCTTTTCCTCTTTTATTTTCTGGGTTGCCATTTCTTTCCCTGTCTCATTCTACCCTTCTTTCTTTTTTTTGGCCCCTTCTTTCTTCCTTCTTTTCTCCCCTTCCTTCCTGCTGTCTTTCTTTCTGTATCCCTATACCTCTGTTTCTGTATTTCAACTTCAATCTTCTCTTTTTTTTCATTCTTTCATTTTCTCTTTTTTTCTTTGCTTTCCTTACTCTCATTACTTTTACTTTTCCCTTTCTTTTTTTCTCTATTTCGTTCCTTCTTTACTTCTTTCTCTCTTCCTTTCTTTTGCCTTGACTCTAATTGCTGCTATTGGGCCCTGTTGCAGTCTCTAAGTTTTTATTCTGAAGTCTGGTGCACCACCCCTTGAGGCTATACCAATACTTCCAGTCTTTTGATAGCTTTTCAACAGACTTTGCTGTCTTGGCCATCTCTGAAGCGAATTCTCAGAACTCATCCTCCTCTGTAGCTAGGATTACAGGCACGAGCTACTGTCGTTGGTTCCTAAGGTATGTGTCAATTAAACAGGTTTTTATGTTTTGCAGGGTGGAATGAAGTGAGTTTTACTATGGTAACCAATCTGTTATGATTCAGGACTGGAGTTTGCATATAGAAGTCAAGGGCTCAGGGAATGAGTACAAAACTAGTGTCCTTTGGAAAGCCAGCACCTCTTTTGTTGAGTGACACTGGGTTCTCTGGATTTGTAAGTGTGCCTCTGAATCTTTTGAGCAGGGTTATCAAGGGCAGTTCTTGCAACTACTTGTGAGAGGAATGAGGGTTCACTGTGCAATTTTGATGTGAACTAAAGTCTTGTTTTCTCAAGACCTCTGAGATAGGTTCAAGCTCATTTACTATTATTCATGGACTATGTTGGATGAAATTGAGTACTCAGACACATAATTTTTTTTTTTTTTTTTTTGGCCAGTCCTGGTGCTTGGACTCTGGGCCTGAGCACTGTCCCTGGCTTCTTTTTGCTCAAGGCTAGCTCTCTGCCACTTGAGCCACAGCGCCACTTCTGGCCATTTTCTGTATATGTGGTGCTGGGGAATAGAACCCAGGGCCTCATGTATATGAGGCAGGCACTCTTGCCACTAGGCCATATCCCCAGCCCCAGAATTTTTTTTTATTATTATCAAACTGAATTACAGGGAGGTTACAGTTTCATACCTTATGCCTTGGTTACCTTTCTTGTACTGTTTGTTACCTCGTCCCTCATTCCCCGTCCCCCTTCCCCCTTTCCCTTTCCCTGCCCCTATGAGTTGTTCAGTTCATTTATACCAAACAGTTTTGCAACTATTGCTTTTGTAGTTGTTTGTCTTTTTTTACCCTGTGTCAGACACAACATTTTAACTGTCAGAGGACTGTCTGTATAAACTTAGTCGGGATTTTCTACTAGTACTAGGGTGTCATGGTCCTGCACAATAGGAACTTGAAGATACCTGGAAACCAGTCATTCACACCTTAGTACAGATCTTCTTGACCATGTTAAGTTTATGCTGATTTGATCTAGGGCCTTCTAATCCATTAGTCTCCAGATATATGATGCACTGAAGGTAGTCACTGTCTGTACTTGTCCTATTTAGGATTTTCTAATCATTTTAAAAAATATTTGATATAAATTTATGTACCATAGTGAGCTATACAGTTTAAGTATACCTCATTATTGACTTTCCTCACCTGAGTGCTATAGTTTGCTATTGTGGTTTTGCTTTGTTGTCCTCTCTTACTTTCAGCTCACATGGAAACATATGGTGTGTACCATTTTGCTTGGTATTATCATTCTGTTTTAATTCAAACTTTAGTTTATGATAACTCATTATTATCCATTGTAGTATTGAGGTATAATGTGCATCATAGTTTTGGGTCCTCCGTATGCTTCATTTATTAAAAATATGTAGTTCTATGTATGTATTTATACAGCATGCATGCATGTATGTACGTATTTGTATGTACAGCCAGCCCTGGACTTGCATTTCAGGCCTCATGAATTCATATTGCATGTGCATTTCACACTGTACAGATGAAAGAGAGTGGGCTACTGGTTGACAATTTCTGGCTATGGGGGATGCCATTCGTGTTGACATCGGGGTTTGGAAACACCAGATTTTCTTGTAGCATTGAGGTGTGTAGACATAACATAACTAGCAACTCATTATTATCCTGTAAAATATCTAACATTCAAACTGCTGAGGGGTTTGGGGATGGTGTTGGCTAGGATGAGGGCTCATTAGTGTTTCTTTGTGAATGCTCACATGGCCAAACATTTTTTCCACAATCTTGGGCCTTACTATGGTCTAGATGGTACTCAGACAGCAAAACTCTGTAAACCATGACTGGATCACACCGAGCAAGGGAAAAGTGCCTCATGTAAGTGCTGGTGTGGTCCTGCAAACAATTGTCTCTAGGTAAAGGGTACACTTTCAATATCTGGATGTGAAAAACTTAAATATAAGATGATAATGGTGATAGGTGTGTGCATGTGTTTCAGAATACAACATTCCAAACCTGCATGTCCCTGGAATATGTTCTAGCACGTCATTTGGGAGACCTGCTATATTCAGCACCAGAGCAATGTTCATGAGAAGGGTTCAAGAATCTGAGTTGTTATGCTTGTCCTCTTCCTTACTGGGATACCATTGAGGTGCCTGCACTCAAACTGGATAAACATTACCCAATAGAGACAGCCCCAATGTGGTTATGATGAACTGTTCTGAGCGCTGTCCCCATGGCTCCTCCATGGAGTGGGCAAGGATTGGTCTTCCACATTGGTCTACCACAGGTCTCTAGGGTTTCCACATCTCCATTTTTATTGTTTCTGTCCCACTCCTGGGGTACTGTCCTTGAGTGTTTTTCTCAGGGATAATACTTGGCCCTCAGCCAGAGCTCCCCTACTAATTTATTGGTGCATAATTGGTGATAAGAGTCTCACAGACTTTCCTGTCTAAGCAGATATCACACCACAATCCTCAGATCTCAGCATTCTGAGCAGCTAGAATTATATTGGACCACCCGCCAATGCCTGGCTCTTTCCTGAAACAACCATCTGGGAAACAGCACCACCCATTTATTTCTTGAAGATTGAAAAAATAACAATTAGTTCCCTAATAAATAATCTCCAGGTGCAGAATTTTACAGCAGAGAACTGAGTTTTAGGATTAAGGTAACAGAGTTTGCTTCGCAGTTCCTTAAGAACTGAAATACCCATAGGCTTTGAAGCTCATTCAGTTGTGGGGGGGAAAAAACTGGAAAACTTTCCCAGTTCCTGTGGAGGCCATAAGAGAAAACACTTTAGAAGTTCTTCCAATAGCTTCAGGTCATGATCGGAAGAAGTATAAAGTTCAAGAGTTACAAGTTTTTGCAATATCAGAATCAGTTTGAGGTGGTTGTCTCTCAAAGAGAGCCTCCTGGCACTCTCAAAGCCATTCAGAAAGTTAATCTAACCCATCTAGCCTCCTTAGAATTTATTTTTTCTGTATGTAGTCAGAATTTTCAAAGATAGAAAAACAAAACTTGGCTATTCTCCTGTATCACATACCTGCAATCCTTGCTTATCTGGACGGTAAGATCTGAGTGACGTTCTTGGTTCAAAGCCAGTCTGGGCAGAAAAGCCTATGAGACCCTTATGTCTAATTAAACACACAAAAAAAGCAAAAGTGGTTCTGTGGCTCTTGTGGTACAACACTAGTCCCGAGGTCTCGAGTTCAAGCCCCGTAACCGAGTTAAAAACAATTTCTGAGAAAACTTTTGTGGTCCTTTTTTCCTTTGTAGGTCAGATTCTACCTGCCTAGAGCTTTGGAATACTTAAGATCAGCTATGGCATCAGAAGCGGTAGCTGCTACACACACTGCAGAAGCAGTGAGGTTAATTAAGGCTCCAGTAGAACCTTTGGTATTCATGAGACATATGGGAAGATGGGAAAAATGATGGGAAGATTAAGATTACCCTTTAAGTAGGAATTTCAAAGTGTCCTTTGCTTTTTGAAGTTGATGAATTGAATCATAACAAACAAATAACTGGGAGGAGTACAAAGTATGACATGCTCAGTCAGGTTTCCTCACAAGGTATCACCCTTTGTATAATGCCATGGAAGAGGGTTATATTATAAGTCAAACTACAACTCTAGTGTCCCATTTGCTTCAAAAATAGTCCATGAGAATCATCTCAGTAGATGCGAAGAAATCTCTTCCAAAACAAAAATCCAACATCATTAATAGAAAGAACATAACAAAAAATAATAAAGCCCATATATGATAAAACCACAGCAAATGCCATACGGAATGGTCATGAACAAAAACAATTTGCTCTAAAGTCCGCGAGAAATCAAGGTAGTCCATTCTCTGTACTTCTCTTCAGTGTAGATCTGGAAATGCTAGGCAGAGCAATAAGACAAGAAAAAGATACAATTCTGATTCACATAAGGAAGGCAGAATCAAACCATCCGTATTGCAGATACCCTAATGCATGATATTTAAAGGAAACAAGGACTCCATCTCCAAGCTCCTCGAGTTGACTGAAAACTGTGTTATAGTAGCTGGTTACAAAATTACCTCACACAGATCAATGGACTGGGAGGAAGGGAGGGGGCGGGGCCGCGGGTGGTCAGGCAAGGCGCGGCTCGGGGCCTGGCCTGGCCTCCAGGATGGAGGAGGCCGGAGCGGCGGTGGCCTCAACCGGAGAGGCCGAACTGAACTGGTTCCGCCTCAGCGTGTCCACCGAGAGGATGGAGTCCGAGCTGGAGGCGCACGGCGAGGGTCAGCGCGGCTCCTGGAGGCCTGCGATGACGGCGGCTGCCCCACAGCCGTCTGGCGTCGCTGCCCCTCGGCCCGATCTGCTGGCGCTGAGCGGCCTGCGCATGCTGCTGGCCTGCCACAACCGGCTCGGAGGGCCCGGCAGGCTGCCCAAGGGCCTGGCGCGCTCTCCGCCCTGCCGCAGCCTCCAGGTGCTCAACCTCAGCAGCCATGGCTTCCAGGAGCTGCCGCCAAAGCTGCTGGGGCTGCGCACGCTGCACACCCTCAGCCTGGGCGGCAACCGGCTGCGGAGCATCCCGGCCGAGATCGAGAACTTGCAGAGTTTAGCGTGTTTATATCTTGGAGGAAACTTCATCCAAGGAGTCCCACCAGAATGAGCAAATCTGCCTTGTCTGAAGTACTTGGTATTGCGTGACAACAAAATCCAAAGTGTGCCTCCTCAGCGTTCCCAGTTGCATTCCCTTCGTTCCCTCAGTCTTCCCAGTAGCTTGCTGACATGCCTGCCTCGCAAGATCCTCACCCTTATCCATTTGGAGGAGCTGAGTTCACCAGGAAATCCATTGGTTGTTCGTTTTGTTAGGGATTTAACCTATGCCCCTCCCCCTCTCCTGGAATTGGCTGCATGGACCACTGAGGTCCGCAATATTTCGCTGACGTCCCCTGTGATCTTCCTGAGAATCTTCTTAGATACTTGAGTTCAGCTAGCAATTGCCCAAACCCAAAATGTGGAGGAGTCGACTTTGACCTCTGTGTCAGGCAGATCACGTTCGTGGACTTCTGTGGGAAGTACCGCCTTCCGCTCATGCACTACTTGTGCTCTCCTGAGTGCTCCTCCCCCTGCAGCTCTGCCTCGCACAGCTCCACATCCCAGAGCGAGTCCCACTCCGAGGATGAAGCCAGCGGAGCGCACACCGAATGCACAAAGTTCTCCTTGGTTGAGCACAATCGAGGGGCTTCTGAGAGACAGCTTGAAATTGACTAGAAACCTTGTTGCCCTCATCAAGGAAAGTACGGGATAGAAGAGTTCATATTCCATCTGCCTGTCCAGCAAGAATGAATCCAGTTCCGTGCTTAGACTTCACTCCGAATGGCAGTTTGCAGTGTTCACAACAGGATGGTACATTCTCAGCAGCCATGGACCAGCGGCTGCTGCTGCTGCTGCTGCTGATAGAAGAAGTGAGGAGTTATCAAGGTGTGATTATTACAGAGCTGCCTTTGGCAGTGAGTTGAGCACTATACCACAGAAGAAGCCTTCTCCTTATACCACCCCTGTTTTTATATAACAGACCCATCTATTCATATGAGCCCACAGGTAGTTGCATAGGACTTCATTAGGTCGTTCTGACCAAATAACTACTAAAGAATATAACTTTTAAGTAGGATATTGGAACTTTTTATTTGTTTTTATATGATTATTAATCTTTATAGCCTAGCAATGATTAAAGTGCCTTAATCATTCCAGTGAGATGGAATTTTATGCAAAGAATAATGCCAAAGCAAACTAGAACCTGACATTATGCAGAACCCTTTAAAATGTGCTTTAACAACTCAGTGAATCACACCAAGCCCATGCCTTCTTAACTCCTGTTTTGGTTTCAACATTGCAGTGATCCCGCTTTATTTTTTTTTTCTTAAACTATCTTTAAGTAGTTGTTCAAAGAGGTTTCAATCTACATGTCAGTTTACAAGTACATTGCAACAGTGATGCTGCTTAAACCAGTCACTTTATACATAATGGGAGACCACAATCTTGATCAGTCCGTTTACCATGAAGCAGAATAGTATATTTTGACAGAAAATTGTAGAGGATACACTAATTTGTGAGTGAGAAAGGTAGAATTTCTAACAATAAAATTTGACCCCTTTGCCTGTGCTATAAACTAAACTGTAACTTTGAAACATTTCCAAGAAAACTAAGGTGGTTAGATAAACAAGACAAGAGGGCCAACGTTGAAAGCCAGGAAATTACATTCACACAGTGTCTAAAACTAGTTTAACACTGGAACATTTTGAAACTAAAGCATTGGTAAGTAGCAAAAGATACTAAGCTTATTCTCTCCGTAAAGTGTAGAATAATTGTTTTTGAATTTTTATTGGCTAGTTTAATGTGCAATAGAATTGAACAGTAGTACACTGTAAATTCATGTAAAGTATAACAACACACATATAACCATTAGATTAGAAGTTATAATGACATAATAAGTGCTAAATGTACAGGTGAGATTGCATTAGAATGCCAGGTAACCTCTTATAGCACCCCGTATTGTATTATAATGCTATTTATGTGTGCTAGCTTTCTGTATATATTCTTTTTATTTTAGGTTATCATATAATTCAGGGTTTGTGTGTGTGTTTGTATGTTCATTCATGAAACATGAGTATTTGATGACTGCAGTCGTGCACGCTGCTATAGTGAGTCCCCTTACCATCTCCTTGTTAAAAGTGTAGTAAGATTATTCTTTTATTATTTAGAAATGTTCTGCCTGTATCTATAGAAGTAATTATTACATTGTATATTGTAAACTACAAGTAAAAGAGTCTTTGCTTACATCTTCCACTGAGCCACAGCAAGCTGTAGACTGAAATCATGAAAGGTAAATTTCAGGTAGGCAGTGCCTATACCATACCTAAAATGCTAATGTAAAACATACAATTTGGTAGCATCAAGGTTTTTTCTGGTGTAAATGCTTCTAAATAGCATCATTTCTGTGGTTCTGAGGTTGAACTGAGACTTCATGCTTACTCACCTGAGTGTTGCTTAGCTGGTTAAGCAAGACTGCAGTTTGATTTTTTGCTGATTAATTGAAGGTGGAGGCTTTAAAAAAATTCTTTATTAAAGTGATGTACAGAGGGGTTACAGTTTCTGAGGTAGTCTTGTGGACCTTTTCCTGCCTATTCTGGCTTCACACGGTGTTCTGGATCTCAGCCATATAAGTAGCTAGGATTGCAGCAAGACACAATAGGAACCATCTTCTACTTCTTCATGGACTGTCAGCTTAACCTAAGTAACAGCTTGAATAATCATATAAAAATTCGTTTTTGTAAAATAAATAGGTAGGTTAATATAGCACTTAGCCCTACATAGCTATTTCCAGCTTCCCATGAAGGAAGTATACTGCTTGATCTCTAGTAGAAATACATATGAGCATATGTAGCTGTGTACTAATAGTGAGTGTTCTGTCAACAAAACGTTTACAATATGTCTTTGCCTATTTTTGAAATGTAGGAGTGGTGTGCGTCTGTTCTTACTAACTGTTTTGGAGGGGTAGGAGAGATGAAACCCAGCCTCTGTTCATGCAGGGCAAATCCTTTTCCATGGAGATGCAGCCCCAGCTTAACTGTGTTCTGATTTGTGTGTATTTGAGACAGGGTCTTGCTACACAGGCTGGCCTAGAATTCTGTATGTAGCTCACACTGTCCTTCACTGGTAATCTTCCTGTCTCTGCCTCCCAAGTATTGGGATTACAGGCATATACCACCAACCCCAGCCTATCTTTGGTAAACTTGTGATGAAATCTTTAGTTGTTCGTTTTAATCTCTCTTTTTTTATTCTTATTTTTGATCTTCTACATGGATGCTAATAATGTCTAGGATTTTCCTTGTTATAGAAATATAGAAGATGAGATGGAAGGGATTTGATCATCTAGAAACAAGATGATCCTGAGCCAGACAGCAGATATATATTGAAATGGAATAACTAATATTTGAAATAGAAATGGGTACAGTATTCAGTCTTAGTCGTGTTTACTCATAGAATGCAGACTGAGTTAGAGACATAATCCTATGCTCTGAGCAAACAGGAAGGTTCGCTAAAATATTTGGAGTCAGGGACTGATGGCACAGGGAACAGCTGTGCTCAGTGTTCCCTATATTTGAGTAATAACAAAGGTAGATCCTTTTGTTATCATTATGGAGTTCAGGCTGGCCTCAAACTTGCAGTCTTCTTGTCTCTGCCTCCCAATTGTTGGGATTGTGGGTGTGGGCCACCTTCCAAATGTGTGCTGGAGGTGACTACTTCTAAACACCTTGGTATTAACTTTTTTAAGTTGCCAACTTAAAAATGCATTTTAGACTGACAACAAACCTGGAAATACTTTTGTTGATATAAATAAAAATAAGAAGTAGTCCACAACTAGCAACTGGTGGCTCATGCTTGTAATCCTGACTACTCAGGTATCTAAGATCTGAGGATTGAGATTCAAATCCAGCCTGGCCAGAAGAGACTGTGAGATTCTTCACTTCAAGTAAGTACTGAGACAAAGCAGGAAATGATGCTGTGGTTCAAGTGCTAGTGTGCTAGCCATGAGTAAAATGAAGCTCAGGGACAGCACCAGACCCTGAATTCAAGTTGGAGGGCCAGGCACTAAAAAAAAAAAAAAGGTCACAGTAGTTTTTTTCTGGTTCTGGGGTATAAATCAAGGGCCTCATATATCCCAGCCCTTTTAGTTTGTATGTTTTTTTTTAAGATAAGGCTTCACCCACCCTCTGCCTGAGTTGGCTTGAAATATGTAATCCTTTTGCCTCTGCCACCCACGTAGCTGGGATTACAGATGTATATCAATGAGCCTAGTTTAAAATAAATCTTTAGCAACCACAGGCAGAGAGAGAAGTCAAACCTAAGGATATTCCTAAGCTAAGCAAGCCCTTTAGGGTAACTGAATTGTTTAATAAAGTTATTAAATGACCTACTGGTTGTCATCTAAAAACCTTTAATACTAAAGTTATTCAGTACTTGCTAGTAAGAGCTGGTGTTCATCTCCCAAATGAAAAACCAGGAAATGATAGGATTTTCTTCCAGCAGGGAGAAAGCAGTGCCTCATTAACCTAAATTTTCTGGTTCAGCAGATAATATTGGTTAATATTTACCTTTTCACTGTAAAAGTAAGCAAATACTGAAAGTTTTTGATCTTTGAAAACTTTTTTAAAATCAGTACCTATTTATGTATTAAAGAAACGAATGGTAATTTGCTAAATTTTATATGATCTCATATAGGGAAAACTTTATCCTTTGTAGTACATACACAAAACTAGTTTAGTTATGTAAACTAGTTTAGTTTAAACCTAAGTGTTTAGGTAAGACCTGAACAATCCCCCATTCATCCAAAGGTATAGATTTTATTATGTAATATTATTCCTCATTTAATCCAAAGAGCTTTTCAGTTGTGCTGGATATTTAACCTCAGTAAAAGGCTATTGTGTAGGCATTTAGGCAGCACAGCCTATAATACATAGTTCTAATTTCCTCTGCATACAAGAAACATACTTGACCATCATGTCTTTTAACACTAAATTCTTTGTATCGACAGACTTAGTGTATAACAGTGCATTTAATTTTGTGTGTTGTAATAGTTCTAATCTTTTAAAAAATACTTAGGTTGTTTGTGGTCAGAGAGAACTAAGTGCATTAAATCCTCCATGGACCCAGGATTGGGGAAATTACGGTAACAGCCTCATCATTTCGGACCTTTGACTTGAGGGAGAAAAACTGATCTTGAGAGATTTGTCAACCTAAAACAGGACCCATTGTATCAGTGTACAACTTCTGGGGAGGCACCCTCAATACACTGCTACCGGAGGGCCTTGTCATAAAATCAGTAAAGGATGTTTCTCAGAATTTTATTTAAAAAATGTATGCCGTTCCATGAAAGGATAACAGCAGTTTCGTTCTATTACTCCTTTTTAAATAGCACTTATAAAATAACTCCTCATATATATAGTACATATAGCCTCTAGTGGAGTATTAGCACGGTGAGGCCTAGCATGCTTTGTCACTGATTTTATTATAGTACAGATTGAAAGAGGGTGTATTTTCAGTATGTTTACTTGTAAATACTAACATTTTACAAATCTTTTTCTTGGTTTGAAGTTGTTAAGTTTTGAACTAAAGATTTACTCACAAACTCTGCACACTGTTGAATCCATACTTGCAAGGCAATTCTGATCTGGAGGCTACAATCACTTACCTAGCTTGTTAGTTTCTAGGGGAAATA
This sequence comes from Perognathus longimembris pacificus, assembly GCF_023159225.1. NCBI lineage: Eukaryota > Metazoa > Chordata > Mammalia > Rodentia > Heteromyidae > Perognathus > Perognathus longimembris. The sequence continues at coordinate 17,390 of NW_025956683.1, read as the reverse complement.
GTCTGGATATATTAAAATCTATTCATTCTAGGAAGGTTATTTACATACTATCAAACAAGAAAGCCATGGTGGAAGAACCATTCACGATCACCAGACATTGCTTTGGCTTTGCTCCTGTGGTTATGGATAAGTTAGATTTAACTGCTTTTTGTTCAGATGTCACCTGGTATTGAAAACATTAAGACATTCTTTAATGTGTCTATAACTGATATAAAGGAGTCCCTTCACAGATTTTGCTCCTGAGTACCATTCTACACTTGAGCTGCACCTCCAGTCAGATTCACTGATCTTAATGATTAACCTTGATGTGTTACTGAGGATGAGTATTATCCTCAACAGTCACTGTACAGTAGTTGTATAGAGACTCACATTGAAGTTTGGTGCATTCTGATCCCATTTTGTATGTGATAAACAAAAATGTAATAGGAAAAGCCCTTAGAATAACCAGTATTTTAACTTTAATCATAAACCTGGGGACTTCAAAGTATCAATAGAGGATGATGAAAATGCATTTTACTTTTACTTTGGTCAGATGACTGTGATCTGATTTCTCAACTTGTATATTTGAAACATTTTGAATTAGGTATATAATTAAAGCCTAACTTTAAAAGAATAGTGTAATGTAACAATATAACTCAAGAATAAAGTTTTGTTTTCTAGATAACATATAGTTTACTGTATCAAAATTACTTGTTACTTTATAATGGTAAATTCCTTTCAAAGAATATTTAAACTATGTTGCATACTTCCTACTGCCTCTAAGACATCAAAACATTGTAATCTTGTATTAATTATGTAAATTTCACCTTACTAAACATGGCGCCTGCCTTTATTTTGTTTTGTTTAAATCCAGCTCTCTATTTCAGGAAAATAACATTATTTTATTCTTAATGAATAAGAATTTACTCTTAAAAAAATCTAAAATCCTCATAATGTTTGTATTTGTATATTATATCATTGCTTATCTGTTTATTAAACTTTCAATACATAAATCCATAAATTAAAATCAGTAGACTGTATACCAAACATACACAGGCAGAGATGGCAATCAGGAAAACACCTCCATTGATATTCCCACAATAAACAAAATAAAACCAAGTAAGCAAGCAAGGTATCTGTGAATAAACCTAATTAAATGAGCAAAAAAACTTTCATAGCAAAAAACTCTAAAAATTTGAAGAAAAGAATCAAAGTCAACATCAGTAAATGAAAAACCCTTAACATTCTTGAAGGGGTAGCTACTAGTAGAGGAAAAATGGCCATAAATGATCTATAAATTTAATGAAATCCCCACGTACTGTTAAAAATCATCTAGAAATCTAGTGCAATCCCCAACAAATCCTGAAAGTAGTTCTTTACTGAGATAGATAATACAAACTACAAATTCATGTGGAACAGCAAAGACCACAAATAGCTAAGGAAATTCTAGGAAAAAATGGCAATGGGGGCAGTATCACAATTCCAGACCTGAAGCCCTAGTAACAAGCTTTACTATCAAAACCAGCGTGCTGTTGCCCCAAAAGTACACCTGGAGATCACTGGAACAGACTAGAAGACTCAGACATAAAAGCACTTACTTAGAGTTACCTGATATTTGACTGGGTAGCCAAGTGTAGACGGTGGGAAAAAGTCAGGTTCTTCAAAAGTTGGTCTTGTTAAAACTATGTATCTAGGGGCTGGGAATATGGCCTAGTGGCAAGAGTGCTTGCCTCATATACATGAGGCCTTGGGTTCGATTCCTCCGCACCACATATACAGAAAATGGCCAGAAGGGGCGCTGTGGCTCAAGTGGCAGAGTGCTAGCCTTGAGCAAAAAAGAAGCCAGGGACAGTGCTCAGGCCCTGAGTTCACAGCCTAGGACTGGCAAAAATAAAAAATAAAAAAACAATATATATATATATGTATATATATACTAAGTATCTAGATGCAGAAAATTAGAGGTGGATCCCCCTTTGTCTCCATGCACTAAAATCACCTCAAAGTAGCTCAAACCCTTCAACATCAGACCTGAAACTTTGCAATTACTGCAAGAAGAAGTAGAAGGAATACTTGAGCTCAAAGGCATGTGCAGGACCTGTCTGCAAAGTCTCAAGGACATAGCAGATAGGAGAGACACTTGACAAGTGGAATTTCACAAAAATAAAAAGTTTTTGCATGCCAAAGGATATAGATACTGAACTAGAATAACAATCAATAGAACAGGGCGGGAGGAGATCTTTACCACTAATATATCTAAGAAAGGCCTTATATCCAAAAAATAGAGGAACTCAAGAAAGTAACCCATGGCAAAGCTAATCCATCACTAAAAGGTGCCAAGGACAGACTTCTGAGAAGAAGAGACAAGGCAAAGAAACACATGAAGAAAGGCTCACCATTCCTGGCCGTAAAGAAAAAGCACATCAAAATACCTATGAGATTCCATCTCACCTCAATTTCCTTGGCCAACATTGTAAATTCAAACAAAAACAACAAATACTGGCAGGGATGTGGTGGAAAGAAGAAGTCTATTGTGCCTTTGGTGGGTATGAACACTAGTAAAACCACTCCGGACAGCAGGCTGGAGGTTTCTGAAGAAACCAAAGTACCCATTTCACATGACCCAGCCATGCCACTCCTGGGTATCTGTCTTGAACATCACCAACCAGCATACGGAAAGACAACTGCACCTCCTTGTTCACTGCTGAACTATTCCCATTAGCCAAGTTAGAGAAAGAGCCCAGATGTCCTCCAATGAATAAGTGGATCTAAAAATACACGATGTAATTTTATACTGCCATTACAAAGTAAAATATAGCATGTGCAGGGGAATGGATAGGACTAGATAAATCATTTTTAGTGAGGTAAGCCAAACTGGGAGAGACAATGGTTTTGCTCCCATGCAAAAGTGAGTTTTACGATAGCTTGGGACAGGAAAAAATAGATACAGGACTCTAGGCATTCACTCACAGCAGACCAAAGGAGTGTACTCTTTGGACAGGAACACAACAAGTGGCACGGTGCCGATGTGCAATCGGTCATATTAAAAACATTTATCAGAATGAACCCTCCCACGGGCGCGGGCTCCGGAGCGGGGCGCGCTGAGGCGGCAGCGGCCGGTGCAGCCACAAGGAGCGGCCTGGTGAGAGTTGCGCCCGCTGCCCTCTTGCCCTACGCGGTTGAGGCAGAAAGTGGCGGAGACTTCGGGGGCCGGGGCCAATGTGGGCGCCCCTGTGACCACGCACCTCTTTTCTGCCACTTTTGCAAGGGCGAGGTCATCCCCAAACTACCGGAATATATATGTCCCAGATGAGAACCAGGCTTTATTGAAGAAGTGACAGATGATTCCGATTTTCTAGGTGGTGGTGGCAGCCGGATAGACAATAGCACATCGACACATTTTGCCGAGCTCTAGAGCCATTTGGATCACACAACGTTTCCCAAGATTTTAGACCATAGAGCCAAGGAGAGGGGTCACCAAACTCACACTGACTTGTGGGACCAAGACGGCCTCCACAGCTGCCAATGAGTCGGAGATACAGGTCTCAGGGAAGTCCTCGTCCTGACAGATCTCCAGCTATTGAAGGGATCATACAACGGATCTTGGCAGGACTCTTTGCAAATTCTACAATTCCTGGATCCCCCACCCCCGGCACCCCGGCCACCCTTTTTCTTGGAGTGGGATGCTACACTCCAACCCTGGGGACTATGCCCGCGGTCAGACAGGGCTGATGCCAGTGTAACGCAGAATTTGGCACAAGTGTCAAACACAGGGCCTCCACCAGTCACAGGAAAAGATTACATCTCTTCCAACATTGACAGTAACTCAGGAACAAGTTGAGATGGGCCTAGAATGTGCAGTATGCAAAGATTACACACTTGAGGAAGCAGTCCAGCAGCTTCACTGCAGTCATCTCTTCCATTGTACATGATACAGTATCTGTATCCTGCCATGGCTAGAACTGCACAACATCCGCCCCCTATGTAGGAAGATCTGAAATGGTGAGGACTGTACTTGGCAAGCCCAGAACTCTGAGGCCTCTGCAAACAACAGCAATGGCATCCAGCTACATGACAGTTGCACTTTCTGAAACTAAACACCATACCTGAACCAGGGCTGGGGTGGTAGTCTTACTGACATAGCTGTAAATTGTATCAAAACAAACAAACATAATAGATGGATGTAGGAATCACATAACAAGCTCCAACCACATGAATGTTTTTTTCTCTTAGTTGAAAGTTAGTTCCTTCAGATGGAATTGTATCTTCAACTACAAATGCCTCTTGTTCCTGAATTCCGAGTGATATTTTATAAGTGTGAAACTATTATGTTGGTTTGTTCCTGCCTGAATTGAATTAGTTCCTTCAAGCCTAGCTGAGGTCCGGCTGTGTGTCCTGTTGTCCAGTGAAAGCTGTTTCTGGCCCCTCCCCACCATGAACATATTTCGCAGTAAATAGAGAGGAACCAGTGCCCTAAAGTCCAACCAGTATAAATCCCTTTGTCTTAATCATAAAAATCATTTTGACCACATTAGCGATAAGTGAGGTAAGATTAATTTAATCTGAGACTACTGAACTTGTTTTATCCTGATCCTCCCAAGAGCGTGAAGAAAATTACAGTGGGAAGGAAAAACTGGTCCATCATCACACACTTAGATTTTCTCATTTTGATTTTCAGACATTATTTCAAGAGGAGCAGTATCCTCAGAACCAGCATGCCATGTTCTGGGAATCTTAATGTTGGTGGGCTTAGGTGGGCAGCATATAGACATGGAAAGGTGTGTGAGATCTTCAGTTCTGAAATTTTTTTTTTTTTTTTTTTTTTGGCCAGTCCTGGTCCTTGGACTCAGGGCCTGAGCACTGTCCCTGGCTTCTTCCCGCTCAAGGCTAGCACTCTGCCACTTGAGCCACAGCGCCGCTTCTGGCCGTTTTCTGTATATGTGGTGCTGGGGAATCGAACCTAGGGCCTCGTGTATCCGAGGCCGGCACTCTTGCCACTAGGCTATATCCCCAGCCCTGAAATTTTTTTTAATGATCCTCAACACTTTGTTTGCTGTCTTTTGTCTTAGAATTACTTCATTACTGCTTGTACAGCTAATTCAGTGTTTTTGATAATTTATTGCTCTTTAGAAATTGGAATTTTCTGTTGTCTTGATTTTTTAAAGCCCATTTTTCATCTCTGAAGCTTTTCCTGTTCTGCTTGGCTCTGGCTTTGATTGGGGTCAAGCTGATGAATGTGATCATTCCCTAAATAACTCAGCCTTGGAAAGATAGGCCTAAATTTCCAAGCCTAACAATGTCCACACAGATGCTTTTTGAGTATTGAAAATTAAATAAATTAAAATGTAAAGAATAAAATGAAGTCTCCCACATCAAATAATAAGAATATTTTAGGTTTCCCTTTTTTTAAATGTCCTCTAACAAGAGGAGCACCTAACAGCAGTATAATAACACAATAATATAATAGTCTTGGTTAAATTATGTGCCCTCTGCTAGTTCTCTAAACTGGATAGTAAGTATGTGCTGTTTATAGTCAGATGGGAAGCATTTATACCATAGTATGAGTGAATTGAGATTAACTGGGGTTATTATCATGAAAATGGTGATAATGTACATGCTCTTGTGTTATAATGTGAGTACCACTATGACTGGCTGAAGCAGAAATACAAGGGGGTGAAGAGGAAGACACAAAAATACTGTCATTCATTTGTTGCCACCAGTCAGTTCATTTAAGTAAGGGTCCTTCTGAGAGTCCTCCACATTTGGGTGTCACTTTTGGAAATGGGGGTACTCTAAATACAGTGTCTAGAATATTACCACAACATACTTCCTATCTCATATCTCTGGCCTAAAGTTAAGTAGCAATAACACAAGATGCACACAAATACAGTTGCTAGGTAAGCTGGTTTTCATGTATCCAGGAAGCTGCTACTGTCCTCATTGTTTTCTTTTCTTTCTGGTTCTGTTAATTCCGTTGGTTCAAGCCCATACCTTGCACAATTTTGGTTGCCAGTGGTGATATTTTAGTTTTGCAAGGCCATCTTTGCCACCTGTGGCAGAGGGATGAAAAGTTGGTCTTTCCCCTTAAGATATAGTTTGACATGGTGGGCAGGGAACATTGCTCATGCCACAGGATATAGAACATAAGCATGCCTCCTGCTCCCAGTAATAGGAATACAAGGCCCTGTCTTGGACACAAAAGTGTTTCCATCAGTTCCTCAGTTCTATGATTTGAAAAGAAAGAAGATGTTTGAAAATGCCTTTCAAAGATTACAAACCCGCACTTGTCACAATTTAAATCATTTTCTAGCAAATAAAATATTATGTCAGTGATCCCAAAAAGGATGTAGACTTCTTCTCCCTTTTCTGTTTATTTACACAGGAATTTAAAGGTATGACAAGCACATTCTACAACTGCTTGAACTTGTGTGGGCACAAGAAATATCAGAGTGATGCCGAACTTGTCCTGGCTGTAGATGGGGCTGAAAATTGTGAGAGGTGTAACAAGATCCATTATCAATTTTAAGGTGTTGTGGAACTCCCACATGATTGAAACGGTTGAATAAATGGGACCAGGAATGTTTATTTGTGTATTTAACACTGGCCTGCATGAAATGAAAAACGAAAGACAATGGTAACCTGTCTCCAATGAGGAGACATGCCAAATCTGATTGTCAAGTAATCCTCTGGGATTGACTCCTAATGATTTAGAGATACATGCAGATCACTGGCAATCTGGGTAGGCTGTAAGTATTTATTCAACTTGTGCTATGGGTAGATTGAGTGCTTTTATTTGAGCTCTGTAATTTTGATGTATAAAAAGTAAATTTGAAAGTTGGGCATTCTAAAAGGCTAATTGCTTTTTGTCAGAGGTCCTGAGATTTCAAAATGAGAATGAATATGGGTGCTAAGTGTATTCTTTTAATACTCAAGTTTATACACTAAGAAGCAATACCAGCTCCTTAACCATAATGTGCACTGATAAATGTTGTTTTTCTATAATTTGCATTGCAAAAAGAAAATACTGTGCATCCTATCCTTGTATTAACTGCCTGAAAAGAAATAGGCCTTGGAGCTGCAATAGCAGCTGACACTTCTGCTCCACAGGCAGACTGACATGCTCAAGTAACTCAGTTTTTCTTCTTTTTTTCAACATGCATGTTATTTTTGCCAAAGCCATCAATACAGAGAATTATGTCCACAGCCACTGATTCATGTAAGACTCTTGTTGAGGCAGAGAAACCCAGTAGGGGCAATGTTTGCAGAGAGTATGCATTTTCATAGTAGTAACAAGACAACTTGACATGCTTTGGAGGGAAACATTAGTGTTTTTTTTAACATGGTTCTCAAAGGGACGGGGAGATCAATGCTGTCAGGATCATCAATTATAGGAGCCTGTGTAGGAGTTTGTCCCTTATGTTAATTAAAGAAGTGAGGTTATTAAGATAAGGGTATCAGTCATTTTGGGAGCCCAAGGTAGAAACAGCCAGCTAGGGAATATAACTGGGGGACTCCTTGACTTAAAAGTTTATAGGGCTCTGTGAAGTGGAGAAATCAAACGAATAAACCTGCAAATAAATCTCCTTGTCTCCTCATTAACTGCCTACCATGAAGAATTTTTGGTAGCTTTTGTTTGGCTTCATTCATCCAAATTTGTAGGGAGTTTAAATTCAGATTGCCTTTTAAGCAGGACAGTGTGCAGACCCCCTGATTTGGGAAACCCAGCAGCTGAAATGGACTGGTGTCCTGCAAAGTTTTATGAACTCACCTACCATATTTGAGGAGGATCTCCAACAGGACTTATGAGAGTTTCAAGAACAACACCCCAACCTACCTCACCTTCAGTATGAAGACAATTTTCTCCTGCCAGCAATAGGTGTGCTCAGACATCTGAAAGAAACTCACCCTTTCTCCATCAGCCATACTACATAGTGTCATGTAAAAAGACATAGATCTATCAGTCTCTTTCATGTCTCTTCTTTAGAAAACAACCCCTGGTCTGAGAGCAGATCCCTCTCTTCAGCCGCAAAGATCATTACTTTATATCTGAATTCCATTTCCAAAGAAATTGGCACAAGAATTTCTGGGCACAGAAGGATGCTGTCGTGTGTGGATATTGTGAATTTGTGAGAGGACCAAACAGGTCTACTGTGCCACATCTCGGGGTTCCAAACAGCTGCTGGGAAGATCAGGAGGAAATTGCCTCTCAGGACTTCAAGATGCTAATGGTTACTGCTCCAGATCTGATGATCGAAAATATCTCCAAAACTTTCCCATCTGTTTGACCATGATGTTTGGGCCATTGCAAATACATTCCTTATTTATACTCTCAATTGTGGGACCAACTATTGGGCTACCATACCAAGAGATCTGACTGACTAACCTGGTGATGACTTAGCTCTTCGTAAAAGTAGCCAACCAACTAACAGTGGGGTAAAAGTTGACACTGACAAACCCCCAATGCTATTGAGACTTGGGCATGTCACTGGATAATGGATGTCTAATACTCACACTTTGAGCCAGAACACTCTTTTTCACTGGATCATCTCCAGTTCCAATTCAACACCTAGACAAGCTCCATCTTGATGATGACCTAAAGGCTCCCAGCAAGGATTCCTGAAGCCTGTTTGATCTTAACCAGCCCATTCACAATGCCTTGTGCATCACCCATATTGACTTCTTTACTCATGCAAGCAGTATGTTTCAAGATCGAAGACTAGTGGCAAGAGCACTGGCTACTACTACACAGGACAAGGTTATCTGCTCCTGCCTTTACCCCAGGCAAACTGCCCCAAAAGGTGGAGCTCACTACTTGGACACAGAAGTAAGAGTAAACACTCAAAGTGATATCATACATGGACATACACGTGAATATGCTTGTTTCTTAGGAACACGAGTAGTATTTGCAAAAGGAAACAGTCGAAAAAACAAACAAGTAGCCTTAGCCCTCTGGGATCCTGGATGTCTTCAAACAGTTGGCTATTATCAATTGGAAGGAAAATCAGAAACTTAATTCAACTGTGTCTCAGAGATATCATCAGGCCAATATAGCTGCCAAACAGGTTGTTAGTCTACCTGTGAAACTACTGTCCCTCTTTGTGATCATGTCATTTCCCCAGCCACAAGTGTTTTCTACTCTAGTTAATATTTTTTGCCAATTCTAGGGCTTGAACTCAGTCCCTGGCTTCTTTTTGCTCAAGGATAGCACTCCATCACTTGAGACACAGAGCCACTTCTGGCTCCTTCTATACCTGTGGTTCTGAGGCATCGAACTCAGAGATTCACGCACCCGAGGCAAGCACTCTAACACTATTCCATGTTCTCAGCCAGAACTTAATTATTTAATATAGTTAATTTTCTATTTAATGATTTAATCTAGTGAATTTTATTTATAATTTCTTGCAAGAAGAAAGAGTTGCCACAAATCAAGGAGCCACCAATGACAACAATGTTCACTGGCTCATGCCTGGTTGTTTAGAAATTCCTGTCATTGTTTAGAAGCTGCCTCACACAAATCCAGTCAACCACACATTAAACCAAAATGTACCTGCTCTCACCTCATTTCTTCCTTCTTTCAAAGATTAATTTGCTTGCAGGTCCAAATTTGAACTCAGGTAAACCCCTGACTAGGGTCGTCAGCAACTCAGGAACCTCTGGAGACACAGGAGCTTTCACAAGTTTCTTTGACCACTGTCAAGAAGTTTGTACTCTGCTATGAATACTGTGAGGAGGTAGAGATTTCACATGTAGTGACATCAATTTTCCAGGAGTAAATGAGGGCAGCTTACTTTCAAAGTGTGGTGAGGCAGCAGGGATTTTGTTAAATAAACAATAATTCTAGGGCAACCATCAGTGCCTCACACACAGTGTCTACTCCGGAGTCTGATGAGAATTAAAAGTGTAAGCCAGCTGAGGCTGTAAATTCTGTGAAAGTATTATTCCAGTTAATCAGGAAACATGAAAAAGTGGGACTATGGTACAATATCACAAAATGTCAGAGAAAGTACCCTTGATGTTGAGCACTTCTTCATGTGTCTCTTGGCCACTATCTTCAGAGAATGTCTCTTCAGAGAAGTCTCTTTTGGAGTCTTTAGCCATTTGTTGAGAAGGAAGTTGGTTCTCAGAAGATTGATTCTGGAGGAATTTAATTTTTTGAATTCTACATCTATTTTAAATAGGAGGCCTTTGTCTGTTGTATGGGCAGTAAAGATCTACTCCCAATTTGTGGGCTATCTACTTATCTTGCAAGTTTGTTCTTTTCTGAGCAGAAGCTTGTCAGTTTGTTGAAATTCCATTTGTCCAACTTTTCCTTATTTTATTTTGTTTGTGTGCCTTTATTAACGTTTCTTACAGTGCCAAAAAGCACAAATGTTTCTCCTATTCCTTCTTGCAAAATTTTCAGAGTATCTGATTCTACCTTGAGGTCTTTGATTCATTTGGAATATATTCTGTTGCAGGATGACATATAAGCATATAGTTGTAGTTTGTTACAGGCAGTGAACCAGTTTTGCCAGCTTTGTTGAAGAGGATGTCTTTCTTCTATCCTACTTCTTAGCTCCTTTATCAAAGATTAAGTGGCCACAGTTCTGAGGGTTCATTTCTGTGTCTTCAGTTCTATTCTACTGGTCCTCAGGCCTGTTCTTGTGCCAATACCAAGCTGTTTTTATTAGCATAGCTTTATAATACAGCATGAAGTTTGGCATTGAAATTCCTTCAGCACTGTTCTTTCTGCTTCAGATTGTTTTTGCTATTTGGGATCTCTTGTTTCATATGAATTTCTGGACTGCTGCCTGTTTTCATTAAAAATGATGATGGGTTATTGATGGGTATTGCATTGAAATTGTAGATAGATTTCCTTTGACAATGTTGCCATTTTCACAATGTTAATTCTAGAATCCATGAGCATGGGACAGTTTTCCATTTCCTTAATTCTGCTTTAACTTCCTTTTGTCAGGTGATTAAAATTTTTACCATAGAGGTCTTTCACTTTTGTTAAGGATATTTCTAAGAATTTTATGGGCTTTTTTTGAGGTTATTATAAAATGAGTTGCTTTCCTGATTTCAGCCTCAGTCTTCAAATTGTTGGCATATAGAAAAGCAATTGATTATTGAGGATTTATTTTATATCTGTTTATTTTGCCAAAGCTTCAAATCAGCTCACCCAACTTGGGAATAGATTCTAGGGGCTTCTTTACATACAGGTTCATGTCATCTGTGAAGAGAGTTTAACATCATCTTTTTCTATTTGGATCTGCTTTATATTTGCCTATTGCCTTATTGCTCTGGCTAGGATTCGAGTACTATGTTGAAGAGGAGTGCGGAGACCGGACATCCTTGTCTTGCTCCTGATTTTAGAGGAAATGGCTTTAACTTTTCATCATTAAGTATAATGCTAGCTGTACATTTTTCATAGACAGCCTTTATTATGTTCAGGAATGTTTTCTGGATTCCTAGTTTCTCCAAAGCTTTCATTACCAAAGAGTGGGTGGATTTTATCAAAATTTTATCAAAAAAAAATTGAGTCTAAAGAAACAATCATTTGATTCTTGACCTTATTCCTATTGATGTAGTGAATTAGTTTAATTGATGTATATATTTTACCAGCTTTGCATCCCCGGACAAATCCCCATTAGTTATAGTACATGATTTTTTGACTTGTTGAAATTAATTGATCAGAATTTTGTTGAGAAGTTTTGCACCAATGTTCACCAAAGAAATATGTCTAAAGCTCTCTTTCATTGATGAGTCCCTGTCTGGTGTGGAGATAAGGATTATAATGGCATCATAGAATGTGTTTGGGGCAAATTTTCACTTTCAATTTTATTGAAGAATTTGAAAAATATTGGCATGAGTTCTGTTTTGAAGGCTTATATAATTGTGCGCTGAATCCATCAGAGCTGTCATTTTCCTAAGATCTCTTATTGCAGTTTCTATTTCATTGCTTGATATATTTATGGTTAGGAGGTTTAAGTCGTGTTAAGTTTGGGCATATCAGTTTTTGCTATGAATTCATCTATTGCTTCAAGGTTCTCAAATTTATTAGCACAAAGTTATGCAAAATATTCCATTTTATTCTGGATCTTGGTTGTTTCTGCGATGATGTTCCTAGCCTCATCTCTGATTTTGTTTATTTGGTGTGCTGTCTTTGTTGTTGGCTAAGGTTTCCTAGACGCCTTTTCATTTTGTTAATATTTTTGAAGAACAAACTCCTTGTTTTCTTGACTCTTTCTATGTTGTTGTTTTTTTTTTTTTTTTACTGTAAGTGATTTAATTTTAATTATTTGCTCCCTTCTATTGGTTGGGGTTTGGCTTATTGCTCCTCTTCAAGGATCTTTAGCTGCTTTGTTTAGTTGTTGAATTGGGATTCCTCCAGTTGGTTGATGTAGGCTCTCAGACCTATACATTTTCCTCTGAGTACAGTGTTTGCTGTGTCTCAAAGGAGCTGGTATATGTATGCTGATTTTGGTTAAATGCCTTAAGCATTTGAACTTCTGTTCTGATTTCTTTGATGACCCACTGGCAGTTCATAAATGTGTTTTTCAGTTTCCACATGATGCAGGATTTTCTCTGGTGGCTTGTGTTGAGCTCTAATTTTATTCCATTGTGGTCTGAGAGAATGCAGGGAATGATTTCAATATTTCTAAGTTTGTACAGTTTTTCTTTAAGATCTAAAATGTGATCTATTTTGAAGAATGTTCCATATGCTGCCAAAAAGATTGTACATTCTGGTGTTGCTGGGTGGAATATTCTGTAGATGTTGGTTCCGTTTAAATGGTCTACGCAATTGTTTACATCTGAGGTTTCTTTGCTGGGTTTCTGGCATGTTGATCTGTCTAGAGGTGACAGTGGTGTGTTAAATCTCTGACAACCAATGTGTTTGCATCAATATGTGGTTTTAGAGTCTGTAGCATTGGTTTGATGAAGTTGGGTGCTCAAGCATTTGGTGTATAGATGTTTAAAATGCTGGATTGATTTTATTCAAGCCTTTCACTTTCAGAATATGTTTGTCTTTGTTGACAAGATGTGTCTTTTTAAGGAAGCAGAAAAGTGGTTCTTGATTTTTTTGATCCAAAATTTTAGTTTATGTCATTTAATTGTAGAGTAAAATCAATTAATATTGAGTTAATGTTGAGAGCTGCATTGCCTTATGATTTTTGTGTCATTTTTTCCTATTCCTTACCCTAATAACCTGTTTTCTATTTATGGTTCATTTCTATGCCAGTATTGTGATCCTGTTGATTTTCAATGAGAGTACACCTTAGAGGATTTTCCGTAATTATGCTTTGGTGGAGATATATTGTTTCAGGTTTTCATTGCTGTGGAAGGTTTTTACTTGACCTTTAGGTATGGATATTTGGCTGGACACAGTATTCTTGGTCGGTAACTATTTTCTTTAGGGTATAGCATACCCCACTCCAGGTTCTCCTTGCTTTCATGGTCTCTGCTCAGAAATCGGGAGTAATTCCTTTATATGCGATTGTTCTTTTCTACCTGGCAGCTTTAAGCATCCTTTCTTTGGTCTCTCTTTAACATCTCCAGATTACAATGCATCAACTCGATGTCCTATTCTGGTCTGTTTTTTGGGGGGTTCTAAAAGCTTTTTGTATATGAATGAGATTATTCTGGATATTTGAGAAGTTTTTGGCTACTATTCTGTTAAACAATGCCTATTCCATTAACTTCCTTCTGTAGGTTCTCAATACCTATTCGCCTTAATTTGGGCTTTCTGATTATATATTGGAGCTACTAAAACAGTCTCTTTGGATTTTTGGCTTGGTTTTGTATTATTTTTTGTTCTTTTTCCATAGTCTAGGCTAACCACACTTCCTGAGACTCAGTCCTCTGCATTATCCAGTCTAATTTGTAAGCTATGTATTTTTGATCTCCCTTTCTTCCAATTATTCTTTCTTGGTGGCTTCCAACTCTCTGCTACTGTTTTCTTTTTGATCTTGTATAGACTTCTTTACTTCATTAATTTGGTACTGAGTGCTGTCTCGCAAATCTTTTCGCTGAGTGGCTCTCCTTTCATAGGACTCTTTATCCTTCTGTTGGAGTTTGTTTAGCTTTCTGTTTGTTGAGGACATAAGTTTCGCTATTAATTTTGGTTGGATTCATCTTATTCACATATTAATCATTGATTAGTGTCCTCATGCTTATGTATTGATCTTTGGTTTGCCTCCTCAAACTCTAGAAAACTTGTCGGAAGCGATTCAAACTTTTCATTTATCATTTTTTATAGCAGCATGTGCAGAGAGCATTTTGAGGACTGTTCCTCTAGGTCTCTGAATGACTGCTCTGATTCCTGGTTATTCTGAGTGGGGGTGGAGATTCCCTGACTTGCCATTTTTCTTGTGTTTTTTTTTCTGTCCATTTGGATAGGAAAGCAAACCCCAAACACACCGGTACGTGATTTATGTCCTGAATCAAACCTGACCAACTCCGATTGTACAGTTCATACAGATTCGCCATCATAGACAGGCAAATTCACTCTCTCCTTTTTTGTATGTAAAAAGAGAGTTAGTAGTCACTCGAGGTCTCCGGGGCAGCTGGAAGGCGAGCACTTCGGCGACTGGGGTAGGCAGCCAGAGCGGCCTTGGAACCGGCAGTCCGGGGCGCAGTGGGGCCCCGAATGGAATCAAGGACCAAGCTCTCGCAAACTTGGGACGTGCATTCCGTGGCACGGCCAGAGCCATGAAGATGGTGGCACCCTGGTCGCGGTTCTACTCCAACAGCTGCTGCCTGTGTTGCCATGTCCGCACTCGCACCATCCTGCTTGGCGTCTGGTACCTGATCATCAATGTTGTGGTATTGCTGATTCTCCTGAGTGCCCTGCCTTATCCATATCAGTACCACTTTTCAAGCTCTGAACTAGGAGGGGACTTTGAGTTCATGGATGATACCAACATATATTTCTCTTGTCATGATCCTGATATGTGCAATGGCTACTTATGGAGCATACAAGAAACATGCTGCCTGGATCATCCTGTTCTTCTCTTACCACATCTTCGATTTTGCCCTGAACACCTTGGTTGCAGTCACTGTGTTTGTTTATCCATATTCCATTCGGGAATACATTCGACAGCTGCCTTCTGATTTTCCCTACAGAGATGATATAATGTCAGTAAATCCCACCTGTTTGGTCATTATTCTTCTGTTTATCAGTATTATCTTGACATTTAAGGGCTACTTGATTAGCTGTGTTTGGAACTGCTACGGCTACATCAATGGCAGGAATTCCTCTGATGTCCTGGTTTATGTTACCAGCAATGACACTATGGTCCTGCTGTCCCCGTACGATGATGCCACTGCTGTGACTGGCGCTACCAATGAGCCGCCACACCCTTATGTGTCTGCCTGAGCTGGTGGTAGAAATGGAAGCAGCAACGTAACAGCTTTTTGGACATCCGAATAATAGTTCCGTATGCTTCCATCTTAGATGAGCTGGTTGTCTTGTCAAAAATACCATGTTTTACAGTTTAGTTCTGTTGAGACCTTGTGTAGTCTCATACCTATACTTTTAGCTTGAGCTCTGGAGTAGTGTACTGTAGGGTTCTTTCTGTAGGGATGGGGTGTAATTTGGGTCCATTAGTTTTCCCCAGAAATATAGATGAGTCTACTTTTGTACCTGCTCAGCCTTAAAGTTGGGCAGTAGGCCACTTTTTCCCTTCTCTGTCTCTTGAAAGTAATAAAGCAAAAGCAAAATTAGGTAATGCTTTTTCTTAAAGCATTCTAGTATCCTTACAAATCCTCAAAAAAAAAAAAAGGAATGTTTGTTGTTCACTCATTGTTCTAATTAGGTAAAATGGCACCCTCATATTTGTTTGAAAGAATTTTCCTGCTTTTCTATGACTTCACTTCAATGACCCTTTAAATTTGTTTGTCAGGGATGTTCCTTGTGAGCTGCATAACAAGCATTAGACAGTACTGGACAGTGACAGCAGAAACTTGTTGAGTCCAAGGTGGTGGGGTATCTTCTCTTGTTAGAAGGGAACTGATTTGTGTGGCACTGTCAGAGACCCAGTGCCCCTTTCCTTCTGGTTTCCATTCTACCTGATGCTCTCTTTACTGAGTGTCCTAACGATCCACTTTATCAAGGGGAATTACCCACATGTGTTTGCCTACTCCAATAGACTCCAATAATCCAATTTAGTTCAACAACACTCAGCTTTTATGAGTTCCACCTGTAATGGCCAACAGTTACAGAGCACATTGATCTAGCATGGCCCAGATATGTGTAGTTATCTAAGATAACCAATTAAACCACCTTTGGAAGCATCCTCTCCCTTATCAATTGTTTTTCCTGTTCAGTATTTTTTCACACCATAGTTAGACAGTTGCTTATAATC
This sequence comes from Perognathus longimembris pacificus, assembly GCF_023159225.1. Lineage (NCBI taxonomy): Eukaryota > Metazoa > Chordata > Mammalia > Rodentia > Heteromyidae > Perognathus > Perognathus longimembris. The sequence continues at coordinate 1,068 of NW_025956683.1, read as the reverse complement.
TCTGAATTGTTTGCATAAAAATAACAACTTTTTACCACAACCAGATATATACCCTCTTGTTGGAGAAAGAGAAGATTCAGGCCACTTCAATTCTGAAGGACCATTTTAGCTAAAGAATCTACTTGGATCTCATGTGACAGATTTTTAGGTGGCCATTGTAAGTGGCTGAGTGAACAATTTCACAGGTTTGTGTATCCTTTTACAGGTGCCTCAGATCAAACTGCAGTGGTCATGACAAACCTGTCTCAGTTGTACTGATACACAGATTGGACTCTCTTCTACAAGAATTAGAAAGATGAAGGGGAGACTATAATCTGGAAAGCAGAGAGGGGGCATGCTTTCACATAAGGGAGGAGGCACAACTGGTTACCCATTTATACAGGTAAACTGGGTATGGTTTGTACATTATACAATGCTGTAAATCTATCATTTACTACAATTGTATTATTGCAAACTGAAGTGTAGTGTAGGGGTAGTCAAGTGACAGTAAGAAAGTCCTAACTGATACTGACATACCCCACCTAGGATCTAACCTCTCCTAGAGGGTCCTAGGACCCAGGAGAAAGAGGTGGAGGTCTGCCTAAAACTTAGATTGATGTCTCCATCCTCGTGGTTCCCCTCAATGGAGGTGAATGTTTTACATACCCAGCATGGGAAGAAATATACAAAATAGGTATGACTGATAGTTTTGTACCTTGACATACATATCTTTTACAATATGTAATTTCATTTTATTGTAATTTTTATATACATAACGTTTATTAGTCACAAGCACATTCCTTCATTTCCATTCAAACCTCTTCTCCAACCTTTCCAGGTCCTGTCTAGATTATGTCTCAGAAAAGGGAACATAAGTCATTATATAGGGTCACTGTTTTACCCTGGCCATGAGTATTTAAAGAACACCTCAGTAATGTAATTTCTCAGTTCTGGCTGAGAAATTTCTATTACTGGCTTATGGGATTACCAGATACAAGTGAAGTTCCCAAAAGAGTAATTAGACATGCAAAAGTCTTAGCTTTAAGGGTTCTTGAGAGCTTTGGAATTTTCATTCTGTTTCTTTCTTCT